>NC_135381.1:5267415-5353827 GCF_049243985.1 Paroedura picta | reverse complement strand
CGTTGACCTTGAAAGCAGCTCAAGGTGTCTTAAGGCCGGAGTCCTTGACAAACTACTCCCGTGGGACTCTGTCAGACCGTCCCAGTCGTCTTCACAGCCCCTGCTTGAGATGCCCCCCACCCACCTTCTGAGATTGGGCACATGGCAACGTAAGAGAGGGCCTTCCCAGGCATGGCCCCCAAAACTTCAGAACTCCATATAACTTTTCTGACCAAGGCTTGTCTCTCTCAAGTCGTTTCTAGAGAGCCAGCTTGGTGGAGTGGTTAGGAGTGCGGACTTCTAATCCGGCAAGCTGGGTTTGATCCCCCGCTCCTCCTCCACATGCAGCCAGCTGGGTGACCTTGGGCTCGCCACGGCACTGATAAAGCTGTTCTGACGGAGCAGTGTTGATTGGCTGATGCTTGTGGTCTCACTTCCTGTCTCAGTGTTGATTGGCTGATGCTTGTGGTCTCACTTCCTGTCTCAGTGTTGATTGGCTGAGGCATGTGGTCCCACTCCCTGTCAGTGTTGATTGGCTGAGGCACGTGGTCCCAAATCCTGCTATAGTGTATAGGAAAGGGTCTTTCCCCCCCTGATGTTAAACATACAGCTGCTAAGCTAAACTTCGTGTTTTGGTTTCGGAACTCTGTGTTCACCTCAGACTCTTTCCAAGAAACGTATGTACTGACAATGCCAGAAAATTAGCTAATTTTTCTTAAGCAGACAAAAAAGCAAACCAGGAAAAGAATAATACACCAATGTATGTAGGGTGGGGTGGGGTGAGACTATCTGTTTACTGATGCCATAAAAAGGCTCTGGAGGGGGGGCATAATTTATATTTTATGCCACAGACAGAGGGATTAGTAAGAAGGCATTCTGAAGAGGGTTTTGATTCAACATGGTTACCTCTTGGTAAAGTCATCCAAAGCCATCTGAAGGCAGACTATTTAAGGAGGAAAGAGAAATTCCACCCAACACCTTTTTTCTTCTGGCTGTTAAAGTTTCATTACTAATGACCTAATATTCCCATCATCGACAGCTTTTGAAAGAAAGAAAGAAAGAAAGAAAGAAAGAAAGAAAGAAAGAAAGAAAGAAAGAAAGAAAGAAAGAAAGAAAGAAAGAAAGAAAGAAAGAAAGAAAGAAAGAAAGAAACCCTAGTTCAAATCTAAATAAATAATGGGGATGATTAATGAATAAAATGTAGCCGATGCCAGGATAGAAAGGGTTCCTAAAATCCAAACACAATTGATGTGAGTTATAGCTTGCCTAATGTTTCATTTTCTGGCTTAAGCAACCAGCCTCAAGGGAACTAAAACCACATCACTTTATTTCTGTTAGCTGTCGCATCCAGAAAAGGGGGAAGGGGGGGAAGGAATCACAATCAGAAATCATTAAAGCGGAGAGAGAAGAAACCTTAACCATGAATTTAAAGCTGACCCATTTGAGTTGCAAACCACCAGTTTTTCACAGGTGATAACAAAGGCACAAATGCTAATGGCCCCAATTCTATGGGCCTGTGCCAAGCATTAGTATTAGCTAGAAAGTTCCTCTCTGCCTTCTGCCCCCTGTATTTAGGCTGGATCCCACAAATCTGTTCTGGTAACAGCGGGGCCTTCCCCTGACACAAGTTGGGTGGTAAAAGGTAAAGGTATCCCCTGTGCAAGCACCGGGTCATGTCTGACCCTTGGGGTGACGCCCTCCAGTGTTTTCATGGCAGACTCAGTATGGGGTGGTTTGCCAGTGCCTTCCCCAGTCATTGCCGTTTACCCCCCAGCAAGCTGGGTACTCATTTGACCGACCTCGGAAGGATGGAAGGCTGAGTCAACCTTGAGCCGGCTGCTGGGATCGAACTCCCAGCCTCATAGGCAGAGCTTTCAGACTGCATGTCTGCTGCCTTACCACTCTGCGCCACAAGAGGCTCTTAAGTTGGGTGGGGCCAAACCAAATGCCTATGGATCCTGCTGTGCATTGGTCAACCAACTGATCCTGCTGTGCATTGATCAATTACATTGCAGGCTTACGGTCCTGCCTCAGACCTCGAGCTTGGCCCTCAGGAGGTCTATAGACCTGGATACAGGGATGCCACTCCCCAGGTGGGACCACGGGATCCCCCAGGTTTACAGCTCAACTCCAGGCAACAAAGATCTGTTCCCCAGGAGAAAATGGCTGCTTAGGATGGTGGACTCCATACCACTATACTCCACTGAGAATTTGCCCCAAATTCTTCCCCATCCAAGCTCTACCCCCTCCCCCAAAGTCTCCAGGTATCTCCCAACCCAGAACTGACAAATACCTGGAGATCAGTTGTAATCCCAGGAAAACCTCCAGCCACCACCTGGAGGCTGGCACCCCTAAGCAGAACAGGAGTACCACAGCAAAAGAGGGAGAATGGCAGAACCTTCTGCTTCTCTCTGCTTAGCTAATTTTTTGTCTGTTTGTTTTTAGCACAAAGGGACATTCAGGATTCCGGGAGATCTCTGGGCTGCACCTGGAGGTTGGCAAGTCCTTCCCCCCCCCCCGACCTGTAAACCAGGCCTTCGATCAGGGGAAGCTGACCAAAATCCATCACCGAAAGCCTTCCATCTCCTGCACTCTTCATATAAGTGCTCCCGAAACAGCCTCCAAGAGGCCCTGAGAACAAGAACCAATCCTCGGAAGGCTGGCCATCAAACCAGCAGGAAAACAGCCAATAAAATCAACACCATGAATTAGAAAATCGATAAAACAACAGAAGGAAACGGCAGCTTTAAATAATCAGGCAGGGACAAAAAAAGAAAGAAAGAAAAATCAGGGGAAAAAAACCCAAGAAGGCGTTTTAAAAATGTTTTCATATGGCGTCTTAAACAGAACAGATTGGGCACCAGGCAAATGTATCGGGTTGCCAACCTCTCCTTGGCACCTAGAGATCTTCTCCTATTACAATTGATCTCCAGGTAACAGCTCACCTGGAGAAAGGACTGTGTGGCATTACACCCCATCGAAGTCCCTCCCCCAAAACCCCACCTTTCTCAGCCTCCACCCCCAAAACTGCCAGGTCTTTCCCAACCTGGAGTTGGCATCCCAACTCAAGACCAAGCCTCTAGCACCTTCTGCTCCATCCTCCTCCTTGCCTGTGGTTTTTTCCCCCCCTTCTCAACCGGGTGCTCCTGCCTCTAAATGAAATGACGCCATAAAGCTTTCATCGTCGTCATAATTCCGTGTTGCAAGCCTCCGTAAAACATTTATTCTCTGCCCAGCTCCAGCCGCCTTCTCCGCAGGCTCGCCGGCTTGTGGGAAACCCATTTTACAGAGTTTTAAAGCTGTTTATTGGCCCTGTTTATCTCTCCATCTATAAATCCCAAGTGCGGCAGCGTTGGGTTCGACCACATAACGGTGTTTTGTACTCCACCGTGGCCATAAAGGAGGGAAAGTACATGTTCTCTCGTGGAGGACTGATGGTCCACAATGGAGCGGCCCTACGTGACTTCCTTTAAACCAGATCTATCACATTTCCGAGCATGCATGCCTGCAGGCCCCAGAAGGCCTGTATGGTGCCAATACGGTCCATTTCAGCCAACAGGGATTATTCAAGTCTTCCAGCTTCCAATGACTGCTAATAAAGCCGGTTTGTGGCCATTGGCGGAGCATCCTCTGGCCTTGAATATTTCTTCTAACAATCCTACCTTTCCCCTTGAAAGGCCCTTAGGGCATCTTGACAAGGATATAGCAAGCTTTATGGTGCTGGTACTGGCCTTTAAGGCCATACCTGGTCAGGGAAGAGCGGATTTGAGGGAGCGCTTGACTGATCATGCCCCCCAAAGAACACTTAGATCATCTAGATCAAATATTTCAGTGATCCCTGGCCCAAAATAAATACTTCTGGCCTCAACCAGAGCCAGGGCATTTTCAGCCCCGACTAGGTGGAATGGGATCCTGGAGGAGATAAGGGCCCCGACTGCAGGGCCTGAAACATGGAGCTTTTCCACCAGGCATTTGGTTGTGGCCAATCAACATCTGGACAGCTTGATAAACATCATCTGGGTTCCCTCCAGACCAGCCTTCCTCAACTTTTTTACCATTGAGAAACTCCTGAAACATTCTTCAGGCTTTAGGAAACCCCAGAAGGGGTGCCGAATACGGTGCAGAGCTGTGTACACGCCCACTCAAGGCCTCTCCCATACATGGTCATATCACCCGATAAATGTTTAATTGATTTTTAAATAGATATTAAAAATTAATTAACTATCACCCATTTGGAAAAGCCTTGCAGGGCCTTCAAGAAACCCCAGGGCATCACAAAACCCTGGCTGAGAAAGCCTGCTCTGTACAGATGTTCTGCTGGTGGCCTACCAGGGATAGTCAAACTGCGGCCCTCCAGATGTCCATGGACTACAATTCCCAGGAGCCCTTGCCAAGCAAACGCTGGCAGGGGCTCATGGGAATTGTAGTCCATGGACATCTGGAGGGCCGCAGTTTGACTACCCCTAGCCTACACTGTTAATATGCAATTAAATTAAAAATCACCGTAAAAACAATCATGTTAAGTAGAAGCTTTCGTGTACATGCATGCGCATGAAAGCTGATATACCTAGAATAAAATGACCTCCTGGAGCACATCCGGGCCTTGTCCCTCTCCAGCCTCCCCCCCATCCTCGATATACACGTGTGTAGATTATCTCGAGAAAGGTGAAAGGAGGAAGGAAGGAAAACGCGGCAGCTGGAGGGGAAACCGGTGGAGATCGTGCCTGGTGCTTGTGCGAGGACACACTTGGAACCGACCCACGGTTGACATCAACCGATAAAAATTCTGGGCTCCTCCCCCCCCCTCCTAATCCATAACGAACATACCAAACCTCCGCCACCACTTCTAGCTGCATTTAACTCCTCTGGCACCACAGCAGCAACTTCAGATGTTTAGAATTAGACAAACAATTCTGCCGCAGCGCTGGAAATTTGGACGCCCTGTTCATTTCTGCTGCCTCCCGAACCTGCTTCCCCGCTGCCCTTGGAGGTGGGGGGAAAGCCACCCGTAAAATACAAAATAAAAACTGCAGCCCACCCCCGCCCGGCACTATACATTAATTCTATTGTTCCCAACTCGAAGAATTGAAAGAGAAACGCTTTTCCGAAGTAGCCTACACAATACACAAAATGGATCCGTTGATCTTGTTCCGCTGGGCCTTCCCAGAGGAAGAACAAGCGAAAAAGAAAGCAGCACAAACCGTGATTTTCATCAACTAATGCATTCACGGGAGGGTCCGGGGCCTGCACGATACATTGAGATATTCAATGCAGATTCAGCTAATCTGCATAGCGCATTATCGGCCCCCCCTCCCTTGTTTTTAATCAACATAGAATTCTCATAATGGCCATCACAGCACTTTTGGAGCTTTCGGTGAGATCTGGGAGATGAATTCGAGATCTTCAAAGCGAATTCCCAAAGCTGAGGCGTCGTGCCATCTTTTCAGCGGCTCTTGGCTCCCTTGGCACGGCCGTTCCTGCCCAACACCAGGGAGAATTCCAGCCTTCAAGCTGAGACCTGTGGGAATCACGGCAGAGAGCTAATTTGAGTCTGCACACGATACATACCACCAAAAGAAGCAGCTAGAGGAGAGAAGCAACCTCTCCCCCATAATTCAAATAGGTTAAGCTACCAGCAAACATATGTAGCGAGGACCACTGGGGAGTAGCCGCTAATTAAAATAGAACACATTGCAAGATGCCGTCAACCTCCCCAAACCTCCCGTGGGCAAGATCACGAGATTCCCAATCCACATGACAGCGGAGATGAGTTCGGCAGCACAACTGGAGATGCGATTAGATTAGCAAAATGTTAGCAACAGGCTCAGGCAACGGAATGACAAAAGGACCTCGGATTCATTTGCCAGAACTCATTGCTGCAGGATATTGGCTCCACTGGAGGACCTCTGGATGAGGTGTCTTGCCCCTGGTGTTCCCTAGAACAGGGAACAAATGCTGGCAGGGACTCATGGGTATTGCAGTCCATGCACATCTGGAGGACCACAGGTTGACTACCCCTGCCCTAGAGGTCTCCCATCCAAATACTAGGAAGCTTGAACCCTGCTTAAATTCCATTATCTGATGAAATCAGGCTCCCCTGGCCTGTCCCAATAAAGGCATAACACAGAAAGCATCTCCTAAAACCTAAACCAAAGATCCTTTCTTCTTCAAAGTCAATTGATACCCTTCGAAGTTCCCGTGATTAAATCTGCATACGATTAATCAGCTCAGCTTGTTTTTAATGAGGCATGCCCTAAAATAAGTGCAGAGATGCTCATAAATACAGGTCACCATGTAGATTTGTTTGGAACAGAATTTGCATTACCTTATTACCCAGTTTTAAATTAAGCGTTAGGAACGAACCAACACAGAAGATCTACTGCCCAGGATGCGGCCCGGTTCCAGGAATTGAGATCAGCAAACATTCCCCTTTTTACATAGATCTGTATTTTTGTGAAGAGATTCCATTCTGTGCTTTCTGCTGGCTTTGTAGCGTCGTACCCGTCTTTATATGCACCCCATGCTAACTTCTTGCAGTGCAAAGAACCCTGAAAGCATACATTTTACAAGAAAGATTCAATGCAAAAGGCATTTTTCAAAAAAATCACAATATCCTTTCAACACAAGGGGAAGGCAACATTGAAAAAGGAGTTTAGGATTGAAAGAGCAAGGTGAAAAATTCAGAATCGCCCCCCCCCCAATGCACTTGAGAAAGGGCAGAACAATTTTTAAGCACCGTAGGTCATTCGGTACCTATGTCGGAACAACAGAACACTGATTTACACCCGGAGGATGGCTGAGAAACAAATGGATTTGGTTAGCTGGAGCCAAGGCATTTACGTGGATTTAGAGCACCACCCTGTGGCCTGCTTATGCTGGGAATATACTTCCTTAGAGACATCTTCCATCCATAATTCTAGAGGGCGGTGCAAGGCATAACAGAAGAGCAATGCTTTCAAAACAACCAGCTACATTCATTCCAGCATTAGCTGCTCTGAGTTGGCAGCTCTGGCCTTTCCCAACTTTTTTTACCATCGAGAAATCCCATTATTTTATTTATTTATTTATTTATTATATTTATATACCGCCCTCCCCGGACTCTCAGGGCAGTTTACATAACAACAACACATAAAACTTTAGACTTTGAGAAACCAGGAAGTGGTGCGATCGTGCAGAATATGGTTGGGAGGCAGAGCTGTGGACACGCCCACCTGGGGCCCTGCCCTTCCCACCCCCTCCAGGCCCATCACTGGCCATTTTGGAAGTGGGGGGCGGGTCAACATGAGCATATATGGTCAATATCGCCCAATCAATGTTGAAGAAGCGTAAAAATATATATTTAAAATGAATTGACTCCCACCCATTCAGGAAACCCAAGGTGGTCGAGAAAGCCCAGGGTTAAGAAAGACTGCTTCAAACTATTTTTGGCCTTAGAGGCAGGGGTCTCTGATACGCCTGACAGCTTTCCTGGTGCCCACCAAGTTCCCCCCCCCCCGAAATAGGTGGGGTTTTGCCCAGTAGGGCTTGATTGGCCATCTAGATTTTTGTTTTTTAAGCATATTATTTTGGCAGCAGATGCTACCCCAGTGCGAGGGCTTTTAGCGCGCGACGGGGAGAAATCTGTGTGCAATCAATACTTTAAAGCAATACGCTGGGTTTAAAAACATCAGAAGAGTCCTCCTGAGTCCTCCATCTAGTCCAGGATCCTGCTGCACAGCGTCCGGGCAGTTCCTCTGGACGGCCAACAACTGGTCAAAGAACCAAGGCCTTCCCCTGAGATTGCCTCCTGGTTCAGGGATCTGAAGACTTTGAACATTGAGGTTCATCTGTGTCCATCCGTTGATAAGACTTCTCTGTGAATCTGTCGACTCCCCTGTCAAAGCTGGTTATTCCTGAGGCCATCGCCGCATCCTCTGACAGGAAATTCCACATTTGAACCACCCACTGGGTTGAGACGTCGTACTGAGGGGCAGTATATAATCTATAGGAAGAAATCAAGCAGTGTTCCTCTTAGCCCGCCCTGAACCTACTTCAGCTTCATGGGAGGCCCTCAAGGTCTAGAGTTTTGTGAGAAGAACATTTTGTGTTTCTAAAATTAGGTCCTGCTGTTGGGATGCAGCAGGTTTCAAGGTTGACTTCCTTTGGAAACCAGGATGCAGTGGCCGAGCACTGGCATCGTACGCAGAAGATCCCAGGTTCAATCCCGGGCATCTTCAGTTAAAGAGTCTACCAGCAGAGGATGTGAAAGACCCTGAGACACTAGCCAGCCGCTGCCGGTCTGAGTAGACAATGCCGACTTGGATGGGCCAGTGGTCTGACTCTGCATGGCAGCGTCCCGTGTGCCTGGCCTCTCATGCAAGGTAAGGACAGCCCCTAAAGCTCCAGAAGGATAAATGCGTGGTTGGCTCTTGCTAGGCCCTGGAGGTCTTCTATCCAAATATTAGCTTATCCTAATCCAGCTGAATTTCCAAGGTCTTTCTTTCCCTTTATCATGCTCTTTGGCTTGAAGCCTGAAGCCATTACATCTTAATCACATGGGGGAAGTCATTAAAGTATTCATTATTTTTCGTTGAGTTGCCAAGAGATAAGGAATAACAGGTTGGGAGCCTGTGAAAAGGACGTGAGTGAGAAATCAGGTGGGGGGGGGAAAGTAAATCTGACGGTCCAGCCTGGCTTAACCAGGTCTTTGCCAACATGGAAGGTCTAGAAAAAAGAACATCACCCACAGCTGCAAAGGGAGGGGAATTGCTTTAAATACTGCTAATTCTTTTAAGGGACTAGGTAGAGCTACATGCCTTCTTTTTAAATGGAGATTTGGGTTGCTCTGAAAAGATCCACTCAGCCATGTAATGTTTACATAATTTCATTACCCACCACGAGCCAGTTACAAGAGTGGCAGGTTATAAATTCAACTGTAAATAAAAATAATGCAGCCATTGCCGGCCATAGGCAGCCCGTGCAACTTTAAAGCCGCTCCCAACCTACGGCAAGGGGTAGAATACTGCCAGTCTAGTTTCCAAGACAACCTTGCATCTACCTGGAAGGCTCCACGTAGGTTACGATAGTGCAACAGCTTTGGGCTCTCCCCCCATTCCCCAGTATTTTTCGTACTTGAACTGCTAGGGGAGTTGTAAACAGATGTCTTCACACATGTCATAAGGAGCAGTATTATTTCCTTTCGGTTCGGAGAAGATCCAATGCCAATGGAGTAGTAGCCAAGGAAATAAGAGGGACTCACTCTTTGCCATCCCCATCAGTAGGGGTAGTCGACCTGTGGTCCTCCAGATGCTCATGGACTACAATTCCCATGTGCCCCTGCCAGCATGGACATCTGGAGGACCACAGGTCGACTACCCCTGCCCATAGGGATTCAGGAGGAAGCAAGCTGAGACAGCCCACTAGCTTATACAAGCAATACAGCAAGCCACTTAATACGGCGAGAAAGTTTACCCCTCCACCGGCAGAACAGACTTCCCGGGCTGCGATCCTGTTATTCATTGCAGTAAGAACAAAGCTAGAAAGGGAGAGGGGAAAAGCTGGAGTGGAAGCGTAACTGAGATGGGAGTTTTCAAAAACCACGGGAGGGAGGGGCACACGGGGCCTAGACGGAAGACACGAAACCACCTTCTCCTGAATCAGATCTTTGGTTTACCAAAATCAATGTTGTCTATTCAGCCTGGCAGTGTCTCAGGTAAGTCTTTCACTCACCTGGGGCCTTCTGAATGCCAAACAGAGGCTCTACACAGCCTCTCCAGACTGTAGGCATATGGATATTGCCAACCCGGAATTCCAGGTATTGAGTTGGGAATATTCCATAACATCATCCTCAAAACAGAATCTGGAATCCATTAAGGGAGTCAGGAGGGGGCATGCCCCAGTGGGTTGGCATCATACCTGCCCTTTAAAGGGGCAGTTTTCAGCAAGGAGGCCAGTCCCAGCCCTTGTATGATTTGTACCTGAAGGAGCAGTCACTCACATTAGTTCATCCTGTCACCGATCAGCTTAGTCTTCAAGGTGGTACTGGATTCTTATACTTTTCTACTGCTACTGGCCAACACAACAATGGTCTTTTAAAAGTTAAAAGGACATATACCTTGCCAAAACAGGGGGGAAGGCTACTCCACAAGGTGGGGTGTGTGAACTCTTCACTCCCCCCCCCATGCACAACCATCTTGCTCTCATCACCGATGAAAAGCGCAACAGAAAGCCCTGCCTTTACCATGGACATAACATTCAGCCCTAGAGAGTCATCCCTACAAGCATGCAATTAACAATTTTATGTTGGTTACTTGATATTACAGATTATCCTGCATGTCTTATATGCTTGAGGGGGTAATCACACTGCACATATTTATACTGGCTCTCTTGGTCGAGGCCAAAATAATTACAAGCACAGCTCCCCTGCTGCCTAGCAATGACCCATTGTCAACTACTGTTACCATCAAGTGATTGGGATCTTAAGGGAAGAGATTTTCTGAGGTGGTTTTGCATTTTCTGAGATGCCTGCCTCCCAGTGGCATCCAAATACAAGCTTCAAAGATCTGGCTATCCAGGGCGTTCCAAGGCTGGTCTTTTTTTACTTGCCTGAGAACTTGGTGTGTGAACCGCAACAGTGACTGTAGAGTGTATACAACCATGATGCTATCCCTATTCTAGGATTAAAGTCAGCTGGATGTATACATGAAAAAAACCTCAATGTATTCCACAAGCCAATGGTAACCATTAAGGCGAGGGGTAGTTAAACTGCGGCCCTCCGGATGTCCATGGACTACAATTCCTCATGGGACATCTGGAAGGCCGCAGTTTGACTATCCCTGCATTAAGGACTAGATTGAACGCTTCTTTCCATAAGTTGAAGACCACTGATGTAATGGACAAGGATTAGTTTCAGGAAGGGACATCCCCCTGCCCCTCCCCCCCAGCCAGCAGAAGAACATTTCAGAGGCATTCCAATGACGGTATCCACACATGGAGGTTTCACTGTATAGTTTCATATTTCTCCCTTTTGATAATGAAATCAGCATAGCGTTTTTCTACACTTTTAAAGCTTACCATTTTCTTCCTAACCTGTACTAGTTAACCTGTACTTGTATTACCTCGGTTCGTTTTAAAACCGTGTTACTGATCAAGACCCTACAAAGTCTCCACTGGAACAGAGGAGCCAATTTAGTTTTAATTACAAGCTCATTTATTTCTCAAGCTCAATACAATAGATCTGGCTTCTAATTAAACAGTATTTAAGAATTTTGTATCCACTGAGTGAAAGCAACATTGAAATTCAGTGGCTAGCACAAAAGGAGATCACTCAAACCGGCTAATTGGTTGCAATTATGCTGCTTCGATGTAAAACTTGGGCATACCCAGTACTCTGGAGCACGAACTAAACGAGGTAATACTAAGGTATGAGGATCTTCTCGGGAGTACAGAAAAATTTGGCAGCTCTAAGTAATTATGGACAAGCGCAGTATGCAATGGTTGAGATCAGCAGAAACAGCACAATCGAGCATGCACATCAGCACATTAAATGACTTATTTCTTTATAAAATATGCACACCCAGCAAACATTGCATAGTTTAAGCATAATAGGATTGGGATGCTTCCCAGTACCCATTTCCGTCTTAGTACAGCGCAGAACTTCCACCAGCAAATTATATAGGCCATTCAGTTTATTACTATGGCATTTTATAAATTTTACGTTTTATCTGAATACACCATCCAAATATTTAATTGCAGTTCTATTTTTATTCTTTAGATGCCTTTAACGTAAACTGAGTAACATGGTAAATTTAAAGACAAAGGATGGGGTCTCATTTTGAGTGATTGCAGAAACAAGTAATATACACCTCCTGAAATGCCTTTAAGTAAGATTTAGCCATGCATTTTTAATCTTTCCTTTGCTAATTGTTCCCAAACTCATTACTTCTTAGACATCAAAGTAGTAGTCTCACCCTACTTAGAGGTCCAGAACTAAAAACTGTTATTTCCAATACTGGATAGAAGATCAATTTGTGAACTCAGGAATCCAAGAAGACATCCTGTGGTAAATGTATGAGCAATCTGAAAGTAAAGCTGTTCACCAAATGAAGGCTGTGTCAACTGTCCACTCAAGTGCAGATCCCACAAAATTCTTAAAAATGACCTTCTGAAAAGGCTAACAATCTGAGAACAATGCCTGGCGCTGTAATAAGAACAGCCACTTGAATTTAGACCATTTTGAGTCCCTTTTAAGTACTGCAATTTAAACAGAATGTGTCAAGCCAAAGGCTTCTCAGAAGTACTTTAACGACAGCTTCTTCAATCTACCCAAAGTTGGTTCAGATTCTAAAGTGAAGCAAACCACAGTTTAAAAGAAACCCCCTGAAATAATTAGTCTTAATTCATTAAGATTCACTTGCTTGGATATTTTTAATACAACTTTTATTATGATCTAAACAAAAAGGAATGGGAATGACAGTAACAAACAAGATTTACCACTGAATACTGTGAGATGTGACTGCAGCGGTCAGATGTGAAAAACTCAAATAGGGAGTAAATCGCAGTCCAAAACAGCTAAATACGCAGGTCCAAAATGAAGGAATTTTTTTTTTATTAACTGCCACATTCACTCCAAAGCCCATTCTCTCTTTCAGCATCCCAAAGATTAAAGCACATGTTCTGCTCAGCTAGGATAATAAAGTGGCAAACACGCCGCACCACTGACATCACAGGACAGTTGCCTATAAAACTAGACTTCTGACGCTGGGCTCCAGCTTCACTCCCTCACAGGTCGTCGTCCTCATCTGGCAGTGCGGTGGTCTGAGCAATCTGAAAGAGAGAAAGGCGCAGTCAGCACCACTCTAAATACTGTGCCAACTACCTGAAGGAAGCGGCTTACAATCCCCTTCCCTTCCTCTCCCAACAGAAAACCCTGACAGGTAGGTGGGGCTAAGAGCTCTGAGAGAACTGCTGTCAGAACAGCTCTTAACAGCGGTACGACGAGCCCAAGGTCACACAACTGGCTGCGTGTGGAGGAGCGGAGACTCAAACCCAACTTCCCAGATTAGAAGCTGCCCCTCTTGACCATTACGCCAAGCTGGCCTATTTACCTGTAGGTCTTGCTCATACTGTGCTGCCAATGCTGGATCCATGACAACCTCTGGTGGCGCGAGAGCAGGCATAGCAACGAATTCCAAGTTGGGGTCTCCAATTAGTTTTCTGGCCAGCCAAAGGAAGGGCTTCTCAAAGTTGTAGTTGCTCTTGGCTGAAATATCATAGTACTAAAGAGAGAGAGCAAGGTTCATTCCTTTTGTGTAATGTCTTGTGACAGAGAACACAAAACATTTGGGACACAAGCTTGTGTCAAATAGGATTTTGTCAAATGCATGTAATATTTATGCAAATACCAATACAGGAGATAGTGGAGAGGGGAAACCTACGAACACTGGCTTAAAACGCTATGAAATGAACAGTCCAGCATTTCTATGCAAATCTGAAGTTTCTAGAAATTAAGCCCAGCGAACAACTTTGTATACATCCAAGTTTAACAAAGAAAGGTCAGGCTGTACCTCCTGCATGGCCCTCAACTCCATTGTTTTTGGTTTCTCTGTACAGAGTGTAAATCAACCAATTAGATTCACAAAGCACCAGAATCATGACAAACTACATGCCACGGTAGATGGGTCTTTGGCACTCTAGAAACCTCTAGAATGACTTAATGTTCTAAATTTCTCCCAGAGGTTAAGTCTTATTCCTGCTTTCATTGCCAATAAAGCTTTGTATTATTTCCTTTTAAGATATATTGTATCGTATTCCCTGTATCGCATAACAGAATTCAAGAACTAGTGATATGCCCAAATAAATTAGTTTACCAAAGCACAAGGCATCTAAGTTTGATTTGCCATCCTTCATTTTCACAAATGTTTTGCAATTCAAGATTAGAAGCCATCTACTGAATACAAGATCCTGTTAAGTATTTGCAAGACAAGTGACAGATCTGTACTTTCTGGTCCCTCTATTTACATACAGCTTCTGCCAAAGAAAATGTTATTACCTGCAAATTCTTCTTCCTGTGGAAGACAATAGACTTTGCTTTGACTTTCCTGTCCTTGATGTCCACTTTGTTGCCACACAACACTATAGGGATGTTCTCACAAACTCGTACCAAATCTCTATGCCAGTTAGGTACATTCTTGTATGTAACTCTTGATGTTACATCGAACATTATGATGGCACACTGAGCTGAATAATGAAAAAAAAAAGTTTATGCTATAAAATGAGCTACAGTACTTCTGCATTAACAGAAATCAGGACATACTAATCAGTGAACCACAACATGGATTGCATGAGGCAATCATCCCAAGGAGACAAATCTTACAGAAACACTTTTGAAATACATCAGAAGTTACAAACCCTTAGGGAAAGCATCAAGCTGCTTGGTTCTTTTTTCTCTCCCTTTTTTGCAAACAGTCAATCCATCAAAACAAGTTTTCATTCTACTTACCTTGGATATAATAGCCATCTCTAAGACCTCCAAACTTCTCTTGCCCAGCTGTGTCCCATACGTTGAATTTAATAGGACCTCTGTTGGTGTGGAATACCAGAGGATGGACTTCAACACCCAGGGTAGCTACAAGGAAGATTATAAACACTGAGAATACTGCATGCAATGAGCACATGAAAACAACCTGCAACCAAAGACTATTTCAACTGATCTATCAAGCAAGTGTGACTAGCTTAATTAGAACTGGTTGACTCTGGGATGCTTTGCTAACATGCCTACAAAGAGATGTACACAAAGGTGGTATTTCCTCTGGAAGCTCCCTGCCTAAAGCCACCATAACATTTTTGTTCTCCTGGGAGACTTGTTTCCATTACTGTTCTTTCTCCCAACAACAGTTACCAGCAGAGAACAAAGCTATATATTACTACAGATTATGGTCCATGCCAAAAGATGCAGTGCTCTAAGCACCTGTAAAAGAAATTACCATAATAAATATAAATACAACTACCAACCAGGTTACGTTAATGTTACATTTAAGGAAGTTGATGTGTTCAACATACCTACATACTTCTTCTCGAATTCACCAGTCAAGTGACGTTTTACAAATGTTGTTTTGCCAGTACCACCATCACCAACAAGGACAAGCTGTTGAAAGACATTTTTGAGTTGTATCGGCAAATGAAAAGTGAGTTTAAGGCCAAACAGTTCCAGTATAGGAAGACAAACTACATCAAGCTTAAATACACAATATAAGGATCATCGTTTGTGCCAATTTTCATTTCATCATCTTGGACCTGTTTCCTTCTTTCAAACTTTCACGGCATTTTTTCATGGATAACAGCTAGGCACACACCTCCCTGAACTCCTTGGAGGAAGGGTGGGATAACAGTGTGATCACATAGCTTGTGGGAAGTAATGGACAGTATGAGTAGATTCAAGGCTCACTAGTATGTGCAGTCTACAAGAACATCCAAAAAACTGATTATAAGCCCCCAAATCTGAAACTAAGAACAACCTGAGCTTAGCTGCTATCTCGAAACTCAGATTGACAAAACACAAATAAAAACGACACTTTCAGTAAAAGGGAATGCTATCACTGTAATAAAGTTTTATCAACACATAGCTTTCTTCCACACAGCTGTTTTAATTTCTGAGCAGCTACCTACAAGGTACATTTAGCACATTCCTTACTCAGTTGTTAAACTTATGTAAGTTATATCCAAGGTGTAACACAAGGTAAATAGTTTTAGTAATAAAAGCAGGTGTTCGAAACTTTCGACTCTTCAATAAACCTAATTAAAAAAAATCCTGTGCAACGTATTATGTACTTATTTTTCAAGTTGTGAAGCTGCAGTTCACCACATTTTTAATTACTTGCTTGACAAGTCAAGAAGTTGTCAAATCCCTAATAGCAATTATCAAATTATTTCTGAAGTCAAGCAAGGAGAAATAATCATGCCTGCCTACCTGCCTGAAAGCATTATAGTTGATACCTTGCCTCACCCACCTTAATTCTTACACTTCACTCTTCAAAGAATTTATCACAGAAGAGTTTCGTATAAAATAACAGGAGGGCATAGAAATTGCTTTTTAGTTATAAACTAACTTTCTGACATGGTTAAAGGGTATGCATATTCACAACTAAATAGAATTGCCTACCAGCAAATGCTTAAGCATATTTACTATTTACTACTAAACTTCAACCCAGACACATTTCTTTAAGGTTTTGGAGGCTATGCAACAACCTATAATTTACTAAAAGCCACCTTCTTACTGACAGAAAGGAATTCTCTAAGAGTAATATCAGAACCCTTTCTGCCTTCATCCAAAATACTGTCAACAGTTCACGTTCCAGCAGAAAGGTTTTACCACGTAATAAAATCAAGAAACCTAAAAAGGATCAAGTATCAAGGTGTAGCCTGATATTATAGGCACAATATGTAGAAAAATGAAAATGTAATATATGAAAATACATATATTTATTTAAAATACTATAAGGCCTCAATGAC
Source organism: Paroedura picta (assembly GCF_049243985.1). Classification (NCBI taxonomy): domain Eukaryota; kingdom Metazoa; phylum Chordata; class Lepidosauria; order Squamata; family Gekkonidae; genus Paroedura; species Paroedura picta. Next base: position 5,337,360 of record NC_135381.1, on the reverse strand, counting down.
AGACTCACTATAAAATCTACTCTAAAACTCACAACACAGATCAAATGTTTTGGCGCTGCCATCTTCCTCATTGGCCAAGGATACGTTTGTAAAATACATAAGATCCAAGTGTATTATGTATTTTCAAATAATGAAAAGGAGATAGTAGAAAACGCAGTGCTATACACTGTGACACAGGACTAGGCTAGAATTGAAGAGGCTCTGTATCTATCCCTGTAGGCTCTGGCTAGGTGTAGTTGTACTAAGGCTGTGACTCTATAAGCACCTTCCTTGCACTGTTCAATAAATAATCAGAAATGGTATGGAGCCAATTACATGTAGTGACCTTGCACCACAAAGTATCTAGTACACAAGCCACACCTATGGATAGATCATTCTCTTATTTATGTATGCATTAAATTTATATACTGCCACTCACTGGGACATCTCTTAAAATACTTCAAACAAAGAAACCTGCAAATCTTGACACACTTAAGCAGAAGCTTAGCAAATATACTTTCTTAATGTATGCAAAGAGTAAGTTGGGATAACTCCAGTGTTGTATACATTGTGTAGAAAGGTTTTAGACATCTTGCTTATAACCATGAATTTTTTAAAACCCTCTTTATGCTACTGTGCCCATCCACATAGTTCTTTCAAGAAATGGCCAGGACAGCAGTGGTAAGCAAACAGCAACTCCTAACTGACTTTAAATCCCTTCTAGCCTGGTAAGTGGCTGGTTTGGAAATTGGTTTTGATGCAGACGATTATCCACTGCTTGCCCTGTTTCGACTACACCAATATAAAGTGAGCTTCAACCATCCATTGTGAAAGACTACCCCAAGCAAGCCTTCGAGGAGAAAACAAAGCCTGAATTCCGCTCCTCGGTGCCAGTTTCAGGGCGGGAACAAGTTTAAAACAGGGAGGGGGAGAACAGGGAGCTTCGGCATCCCTTCCTACTTACCTTAAACTGCACTTGAGGTTCTCCTTGTGGGGCCGCCATGCTGCGTCTAGGAAGAAAGAGAGCGCAGAGGGGAAGGAGAAAGGACAGCGTGATTCAACTGCTCAGGCATCCCGTCGGCCCGCACGGCACAAGCCGCGTGTCTCGCTATTCATCCGGGTCAAAGAAAGAAAAAATGCTCAGGAAGGAAGCGGCCAATGGCGGCTCAGGCCCGGCTATTCCTCCCGCCCACCCCGGATGGCTCAGCGAAAATCAGGGGAAAACAGCCCCAGTTGGGGATCGCGAATAGGAGCCTCCATTTGGGGAGGGGGCAAAATTAAGAAAAATTGGGCCTTTCCGCCCCTCCCTTTTTCCGCCCGCGCCCTCCCCTCTACAAACCCCACCCTACCCCTCGCACGCGGCGGCCGCCCCGAGACCCCACGGGCGCTTCCCCTTCCCCGCGCGCCTGCGCACAACGCCGCCGCCGCCCCCCTCCCCAACGTTCTACGAGGCGCGCGCCCCTCGGCTGCCGCGGCCCCCGCGCACGCGCTCTCTCCTAACGGCCTCCCTCCAACCGCCGCTCCAGGAGGGACGAACCAACCGCGTGCTGGGAGAGGGGGGGAAGGGAAGCGCCATGAAGAACAGCGATGGGGGGGATAGAATAGAAGGCCGATGACGCGTTTTCTCCCCCCTCCCCCCCCCAGGGCGCATGAGGCAATAAAGGGCGGCAGCGGGGGGGTGCTTTTTTTCCTCCCCTCCCCCCTTTCTCGCACCTTCCATGCCGCGAGGCCGCCCGCGAGAGAGAATGAGGCGGCGTTTTCCGCCCCCCCCCCCCAAGGCTCCCGCGCGGCCTACCTTTCCCGAAGCTTCTCTCGCTCTCCTCAGTCCCCACTTCCCGCTCGGAGAACTGGGCGAAGGAAGATGGCGGAAGCGCGGCGGTTCAAATACCCCCGTGGAAGGAGGGAAGGCAGGAAGGGAAGGAGGCGGACGACGCAGACGCGGCGGCAGCGCGGGCAAAAAAAAAAGACACCGAGGCGGGCGGCCAAGGAAGGAGGAGCCTCCCGCGGGTCACGTGACGCGGGGAGAAGGGGCGGGCATGGCCGTGCGGGGAAGAGGGAGCCGCCCACTTGGGAGGCAGGGAGAGGCAGGGCGCACGCGCACCCTCCTGCCCGCCCTGTCTTCGCCTGCCCGCCGAGCGCTGCGGAGAGGGGCGGGAAGGCGCGCTCGCGCGACGGCCGCCCGCCGCTCAGGGATTGGTTCGCTCTCTTGTGACGTAATGGAATGGGTGGGGGAGGAAGGAGAGCGCGCCTGCGTCCTTTGTCCCGACCGTCGTGCCTTCCCTAAAGCGCAGCCATCGGCCACGCGCGGCAGCCAATGAGGGCGAAGGCGGGAAAGGCCTCCTTCTTTTCCCCCCCCGCCCGCCCTCACTGGTCCCAACATTCGCCTCCGGGGAAGGAGCCTTTCGCTGCTGAGAACTCGATAGACAAAGCAAAACAACGGGGGTCTTAGCAGGGATCCTGGCTCCAAACGTGGCTGTTGGTTTGGCTCGCTTACCAAAGACAAATAGCGCTTAAGCGGGGCGCATGCGCCCCTCGAGCCCTCTTCGCCAAAGTTAAAAAAATCAGCCTGCCTCTTGGCGCATCAGGATCTTCGCTGCCGCAGCGAAAATAGAAATCCAGACTGTTATAAGGCGGTTTCTGAGTCCTGTGTGGCTGGCTAACTGTGTTATGGAAAAGTCAGTGGACGTTTCCCCACTTTAAACAGGGGGCCACTGTGGCAAATCTCATTTTGAATAGCCCCGCTGCTTAAACTGTATCCGCTGAGGCCTGCCTGCACAGGAAAGATTATGCGCAGAATTAAAGTATCAGCTGAGGTCTGCATGCCCATGAAAGATTATGCCCAGAATTGGTGAAGTGTACGTGCACGTGAAAGATTATGCCTACAATTAAAGTATACAATTAAACCGCCCAGAGCTGCAAAGAAATGGGCAGTATAGAAATATAAATAAATATGATGAGGTCTGCATGCACATGAAAAGTCAGGCCCAGAATTGAAGTATATGGTGAAGTGTGCATGCACATGAAAGGTTAAGGCCAGCATTAAAGTGTGCATGCACACAAAAGCTTAAAATTAAATTTGGTTGGTCTTAAAGGTGCCACTGGACTCCAACTTCGTTCCATTGCTTCAGACCAATAGGCTACCCACCTGAATCTAGGAATATTCCTAATCTTCCAAACTAATGACATTTTCATCCATTTATAACCATTCCCTTATAATATAGCCCTATCACCCTTATAAAATTGATGTGCTGAACAACTGTTTTATACTGTGGATTGATATACAGTTGCCCTTTTTATTAACGTCAGTGTGCTGTTAAAACTCCTTTATAAATACATCATTTATAGGCTAACTTTCTCTCTGAGGCTCAAGGTGGGTTGCATGGGGGGAAAACAAATTTGTACAGAATAAGTCATCCAACAAACCAACGCAATAAGACTGGGATAATAGAATTAGAAGGTAACATGAACAACAAACTGCCTAAGACCAGGTGTGCTATAATGTCAATGCAACTGGAAAGGAAGAAGATAATTCAGTAAAAGCTGGGTAATACCCAGATTAATCATTGCAGAATAATCATTGTTCCCCTATAAAAGCAACCCCCTGAGCTGTTCCACTATACAACAGCTCTAATCCCTTTATAAAAGCGTTCTCCTGGATATTTCAGTTCTGTGCATTCTTTCGAATGATACAAATGTGAAAGCCTTCCCGATGCCCTCAGGTGGGCTGTTCTACAAAGTGGGAGCCACCTAGAGTTGCCAGCTTTAGATTGGGAAATACCAGGAGATTTTGGGGGTGGAGACTGCAGAGGGTGGGGCTTGGGGAAGGGAGGGACTTGGGGGGGTATAATGCAATAGAGGCCACCTTCTAAAGCAGCCATTTTCTCCAGGAGAACTGATCTCTGTCACCTGGAGATGAGTTGGAGTCCAGTGGCAATTTTAAGACCAACAAAGTTTAATACTGGAGTATTAAGCTTTCATATTAGAGAATTCTTGTACCATAATTTTGGATTGGTTTTGGGGTTTTTCTTTTACCCCAAGCAAGTTTACAAATTAATTGTCCTGTATATATTCAATGCACTGCTTCACTGCCAAAACTAAGTAACAGAAAACAATGCCATAAGAAATAGTTTCCAAACTAAAATAATATCCACCACTGAGCAAAGCAAGGCATGGAAACTGGGAAGGAGGATTCCTCTCATAAGGAGGGAATTTTGGGGGACGTTTTTGAACATTAATTTCTTTTTAATCCGGTTATTTGTGTTTCTTGCAACAGAATTCTGAGGCAAACAGAGAGAGGAACTGAACTGACCTAATACAAAACACCATTTTATTACAATTCGTACGTGATTCCATTATTTAGATGTATTGGGATTTTTTGTTGCAATAAAGCTTGAGTAATAAAGCTGATGATGAAATGTCCTATTAAATACATAGTAAACAGAAAGTAAGGGATGTGGATTTTTTTCCTCTCCTGGGAATTTTTCATTTCGCCTCTAGAGGTCAGGAAAGTAATGTGCGTAGCATTGTCTGCATTACCTTTGCTGAAGCTTTGCTATCAGTGGGCCCAACGATTATCCGTCAGTTTCCTTTGTTGTTATCTTCTTCCCCACCTGTATTCACTGGACAAGAATTGTGGGGGTTGTCTATTATTCTACAAAAGCAATAATCTTTGTGGGTCCCCCCCATTTCCCCCTCCCCTTACATGAAGTTGAATAATTCTCTGTCCCAAGTAAGTCAATACTCCATCCCTCTTCCCGGAGCATTTTCCAGGGCTGGTACGTAAGTAAATGTCCTCTGACAGAACTGTACTAACCAGTATTGGCAGGTCCCCACTGGCCACCGGCACGGGATGGAGGGAATGCCAGATCCAGGTTGAGAAACTCCTGCAGTCTGAGGAGGGAAGGGACCTCAGTGGGCTACATGGTGGCAGTGAAACAGGGAGATATCTGGAATTCCTGTCTATCAAGCATTTGCAAGTCTAATAATGCCTGTGAAGCATTTGCAAGTCTATTATTATGATGTTCCAAGCATGATGTCTGTTTAGCAAGCTAGGCATTTAGCCAGTGAAGTGGTGTGTTGTAAGCTGGGCACGGTGCCAGCAAAAGAAAAAGTTTTGTAAATGTATTTTGTACACGTCACTTTACTTGTACATTCATTGTTGATTATATTTGTGTGTTGATATTGTATTTGGGTTTTGATACATAAATTGATACAGTTAGCATCCACAAATATATTATTGGCCTTATATATACATAGATTTTTGTTTGGGTCTTTGTATTTTCACTGTGTACCATTGTTGAGATAGTAACCTCCAGGTGGTGGCTGGAGGTCTCTAAGGACTATAGCTGAAATCCCTCCCCAACCCTCAGGCTCCACCCCCAAAATCTCCAGGTATTTATTTATTTATATTTAAATTTATTGCCCGCGTCTCTTCAAGGGCTCAAGGCAGGTTACAATGTTAGGCTAAAACCCCTTAAAACAGGCATTTAAAAATCCCTTAAATATAATATCAAAGCCTGAAAAGGAAAAGCCAGAAAGATGCTGCGGCAGAAAATACATGCCCAACATAACAATCCCCTGAAACACACACTAATAGGGAGAACGGAAGGGCACAGATGTATCTCACTACTGCCACCCCTGTAGGGAGGGCCCAGATCTTGCACCCAGCCTCAGAGCTGGCAACCCTACTCTGTCTGTCATTCAGCTTCTTTGGATCTGGGCAGAGAAAAAGGTAGCAGCTGCCTCCTTAAAACCAGCAACATCTGTGTTTGGAGGCTGGTGGAATCATGAGCCCAAAAGCCTAGGTTGCATTCAGATGCAATTCAGGTGGGTAGCCATGTTGGTCTGAAGAAGCAGTTGGTCTTAAAGGGGCCGCTGGACTCAACATTTGTTCTTTCAGTTCCAATCACAACTTCCACTTCCTCAGTGGCCTTAGGAGAGTCATTGTGGGGGCTAAAATGCTGGCTTTTCATAGCTGTTGGAAAGGTTCTTAATAATACTGGCCATCTATCTTCAAGCAGCTGCTGGACAGATGCTTATCCTGGATGCTTTAGGCCAGACTTTCTCAACCTTTTTACCATTGAGGAACCCCTGAAACACTCTGCAGGTTTCAAGAAACCCCAGGAGTGGCACGATTGTACAGGATATGTTTGGGAAGCAGAGCTGTGGACATGCCCACCTGGATCCCTCCCCTTCCCTCCAGGCCCATCATTGCCCATTTGGGGGGGGGGTTTCAACATGAACATATACGGTCATCTCACCTGAGCCAGGGTTCAGGAAACCTTGGTTCAGAAAGCTTGCCTTAGGCTGATCCTGCATCAAGAAGGGGGTTGGACTAGATGGCCTGTATGGCCCCATCCCACTCTAGGATTCTATGGAAGCCTTTGAACTTTCAGGATTTTATGGTTCATTAAGGTTTTACTATAGAATAAATTTTTAAAATAAAGGCACCATAGACCTGTTTTCTGCCTTCCAAAAGCACATTCCACCAGTGGAACATGCCAGCCAGGGCCTCCTGTTAGAGCTGGAGAGGCCCTTGAGCCATCAGCCATTTATTTAAAGCACTCTGCTTGTGTGAGCCTTGTTAAGATGAATGGGGTTTAAGCTGTGGATCACCTGGGTCAGGGGAAATTACCATCTTCTGAAGGAGTTGTCTTTTCTTTCTTAGGCCAATAAACCCAACCAAGGCTAGTCTCCTAGGTACCAACTGGTTTCCTTGGACTTACTGAGTTGTACGGTGATTGCACACAACCAAAATAAACCCAGGCAGAGCTCAAGGTCTCTTGAGTAACAGAAAAGAGATTGTTGAGAAAGTCCAAGAGAACTAGTTGATACGTAGGATACTAGCCCTAGTTGTGATGGTTACTATTCAAGATATTGAAGACAAGATACTTTTTCTTTTTGCGTGGCTTAAGGTTCACCTCCAGTTGAAATATAAGGCCATATCACTGCCATTCTCTTTGGAAACTTATAGAACTGATTAAGCCACACACCCCCACCCCTTGTTTGAGAATATTCTCCAGTGTGCATTTCTACCTTGCTATCTCATCCCTGTGGGTTGGGAACCCTATTGTCCTGAAAAAGACATGCATAGGGGCAACAGTACTACAGCCCCCATCTTGTGCACGCTGCAATCCTAATTGATATTTATCTGAGCGCATTCCTAACCAAGCCTCTGGCATCATTCCGCGTGCACTGGGTAACACACTTCAGAAGCAGATTTTCCCGTTTTGCACAGGAAAACCCAGCCGCCAAAGCACACTGAAAGAGCATTGCCCAAACAAAATGTAATAAAATAAAACGTGTGTGGAAACTCTCCCTTTCCAATTCCCCCCCCCCGAGCCCTCCTCCCGAAAGAAACCTCCAAGAGGACTAGCGCCTCCGACAGGACTTTAACTCCCCCTCCTCCCGGCCCGCTACTGCGCAGCCTCCACGTCGAGAGGGCGATTGGCTTAAGCGCCGCGCTCCAGTTTTGCATGCGGCGGCCCCGCCCCGTTGGTCCTCTCGCCTCTCCCACTGGCGGCTCGGGTGGGGAAGCGGGAGGCGGGGCCCGGCGGCGCATGCGCCGAGCGGCGGCGGTGGTTGCCCTGGCATCGCCGCCGAGCCAGGGCGGGCGAGGCGGCGCTGGGCGACCTGAGGAGGAGGAGAAGCCCGGCCGGAGGGGCCGCGGGGATGAAGGACCGGCTGGCCGAGCTAGCGGCGGTGAGGGGCGAGGTGGGGAGGCGGGTGCCCGGATGGGAGGGATGCTGCGAGGGACGCGTCGTCTGGCTGTTGTTCTGGCGCCGCGGGCTCTCCAGGGGGACACGGACTACAATTCCCATGAGCCCCTGCCTGCCGGCAGGGGCTCATGGGAATTGTAGTCCGTGCCCCCCCTGGAGAGCCCCACTTGGCCGCCCCTGGAGGGTCTCTCCCAGCCGGCAGCCGCAGCTGTGTCTGGCCTCGCTCTCCCACCTGCTCCTTAGGGCCGCCGGGCGACAGGTGCGTGTGCTGCAGGTGCCCATGCTGGGAGGCTTCCTGGAGATGCTCGCCTTGTGGCAGGGCGCTTGGAAGAAGAGCCGGGCTTTGGCCCTCCCAGGGGGAGTCTTGGAGTGGCTGGCAGTCGCCTTCCCTTCCTCTCGCCCTAGGAGGGAGGTGGGGGTTGAGGGAGCTCTGGGAGAACTGGGACTGGTCGCCCAGCAGGCCTCCTGTGTCTCAAAGCAGGTGGCAATCGTCTTCTCTTCCTCTCCCTGCAACAGGCACCCTAGGAGGGAAGTGGGGGTTGAGGGAGCTCTGGGAGAACTGGGACAGATTACCTGGCAGGCCTCATGCATCTCAAAGCGGGCGGCAATCGTCTTCTCTTCCTCTCCCTGCAACAGGCACCCTAGGAGGGAAGTGTGGCTTGAGGGAGCTCTGGGAGAACTGTGACTGGTTACCCAGCAGGCCTTGTGTGTCTCAAAGTGGGTGGCAATTGTCCTCTTCCTCTCCCTGCAACAGGAGGAAGGTGGGGGTTGAGGTTCTGAGAGAACTGGACTGGGCCCAGGATGCCCAGCAAGTCTCATGTGTCTCAAAGCAGCAGTCAACCTCCCCCTTCCCTTCCTCTCCCCACAACAGACACCCTGTGTGGTAGGTAAGGCTGACAGAGCTCTGAGCAAACTGGGACTGATCACCCATGTGTCTCAGAGTGTCTGACAATTGCCTTCCCTTCCTCTCCCCACAACAGGCCCCTTATGAGGGAGGTAGGGCTGAAGAGCGGAGAATCAAACCCAGTTCTCCAGATCAGAAACTGCTGCCCTTAACCACTCCACCTCTCCTCGTAAGAGTCCCATTTGCGAATGGTGAATCCCTCAGTGAGATGCCTTGAAAGCCCCTTTCTGAGGGCTTTCATAACTCAGTTGTGACTTGATAGTGCTTGCATACATCTATGGGGCTGGGAGGTGCCTCTAGATCAGGGCTTGTATGGGAGATGACCCACAAAGTCTCTGCAGAGGACAGCAATGGCAAACCAGCTCTGCTTTTTGCTTGCTCTGAAAACCCCTTGCTGAGCTTGCTAGAAATCTGTTGTGACTTGGTGGGACATGCATCCATGCACGTGCCTCTGGTGTTCATCTATCTAGATGGATATTTCTCTGTCCGGAGGCACAGGCACTCCCTTTTATAAACACACCCGCAAGTAAGTAGAATCTGATTTCACCTGCCTATATAATTTGTGGAAGTCTTATACAGACCCAAAATCCTAATTGTTCTATATGTGAAAGTTATAGAGAAATTTGATTTATAAGTCAACAAGATAAAGACTCATGTGTTTGTAAAAATGTTTAGATAGACACACACACATACACACACACCTATCTAAACTTGTGTGTGTGTGTTTCTGTAGACAGTGAAAGGTAGCTTCTGTGTGTGAGGACTGCATATCTGGTAGCACAAGGGGTTCACAACAGTCCTTTGGGACTGTTGTCCTGGTGAGTTTCCTGCCTTGTGCAGGGGGTTGGACAAGATGACCCTGGAGTTCCCTTCCAGCACTGTGATTCCATGTAGTCCGTGCACATATGGAGAGCCACAGTTTGCCCCCTTCTGCAAATTGAAAGGAGGCGCGTTGGGGACGGGATGCTTTCTGCATTAATTCCGAGACCTGGAGAGAGCAGCTGCTAAAAACTGGTACAAGTCCATTGAAACCGGCGGGTTCTCTGAGAAGCCGGCCAGGCTGCAGATGCGGAAAGGCATCCGATTACAGTTTGGGCGTGTTGCGGAAAAGACAGGAGCCTTGTCTGTTATCTTTACAGTGGGGCGGGATGCGGGCGCTCATAACACGCCTTCCTTATCGGAGGTTTTTGTGGTCCCAGTAGATTTCACACCGAGCCGGTAGAGTTTACAACCAGAGGGAATAAACCAGATGGGTTGGTTTCGGTGGACGGATGGTGCAGAATTTCTGATCAGACTGCATGTGGGCAATTGCCGTGGGCTCAGTTTGGCAGGAGGGGGATGTGGGAACAATTCGGACTGTTGCATCCAATCTTTGTGGGGCAGTATTCTCGGTCAGGAAGATCAGTGGAAGATCTCCAGGTATCACCTGGAGGTTGGCTACCATCTTGCAAACACAGAAGTTCAGATGCACGTCCAGTTTGGCCCCAAGGAGTAAGAGTTGCTCTCTCTTCTTTGCATCTCTTGTGTTGGGATTTCTGTTACAAGTCGGTTTCGTCCGTCCCCGTGTGTTTCCATTGTTTGTTCTGTGCGGACGGAATCCATTTTTCAGCATTTTTACACTCGACAACTGGCAGAGAAGCGCGCGTGAGTAAAAAAATGCATCCTTCCTTCCTTTCGTCTTTATCTCTTTCTGAAGAAACAAAGACGCTTAAGGGGAAGGGAGGTTTTCAGGGTGATTAAAAATAAGGCAGTGGCGTTCTGAGAGAGAGAGAAAAAAAACAATATTGTGTTTTCCTCCAAAGGAGAGGAAATGAGATAAAAATGAGTCTTGGCAGTAGCCAAAATGCTCTGCAAAGCCAAATTGCGTGAAAGGATGTCTGTTAAATGGTAGCTATGAAGGAGCATGGCAGAGCATTAGCATGCACAACAGCCAGTGGGGTTAGGGTTGCCAGCTCTGGGTTGGAAAGTTCCTGGAGACCTTGGGGGTGGAGCTGGAAGGAGGCAGGATTTGGAGCAGGGAAGGAGCTCAGTGGAGTATAATACTACAGTGTCCACCCTAAAAAAGCCACCATTTTCTCCAGGGGTTCTGCAGCCTCTGAGCCTCGGAGGGAAGTGGAAGTAGGAGGGGGTGGCCAGGAGTGGGGGACGGAAGGCAATTGGCTGGCCACTGGAAAGACAGGCAAGCCGGTTGGAGGAGGAGGCCCTCAGGGGCGGGACAGCTGCCCTGAGTGGGCGTTAAGCACTGAGTGGCAATTAAGCCACGAGACCAGCTCCTCCTCCAAGCCCTTCCCAGAAATATTAAGTGGAAACAGATATTTCCCACTTGTGCTTCTCCCTTCCTAAGACCTCGGCCACAGGCAATCAGTTCTGCGTCAAGGCTGTGCTGCGTTGGGGTAGGTTAATATTTTATAAATACGCTTCACCTTGCAAAGCCAAGAAGGGAGTAAAATCAGAGTAGCTGTTCAGTACGAACGTTGAGCACTCGACTCCCGTACTGGGAAGTGTTTTTCCAATTAAACATTTCCTAATGGTTAGTCCCGAAGGATTGCATAGGAAAGTTCCCGCTGCCTGTCGTACGTTCCCCAGTGTCTATTACTGCACCAGAAGCCGGCTGGTTACGTCATGGTGGAAGCGAGGGGAGGAAAACCCAGAGCTTTATTCTGATGGGAGCGGGGTGGACGAGCTGAATTGAGTCACTTAGCTGAGTGCACCAACACCTATTTTAAATTTAAGCTTCAGCAAATAAAGCAGGTTATTACAGAGCGATTTGTTACCGAGGAAGAGATCACAGCTCTGACGAGTCCTGGGCTTAAGCCCAGTGCTGGTATAATGACCCACACTCCCATCATGTTAAGGTCCAGATACATTAATTAGCCTTGTTCAATGGATTCCCCCCCCCTGTTTTTTTCTAGTGTGCACAAAATGAAGATGGGGAAGCTTCGGTTGTTGTCGAGAGTGACCATTACATGGAGGACTTCTTCCAACAGGTAAGAAAACATCTTCGAGAGGAAGCCGAAGCAAAGCCGTGCTCGATCAGGCCACTGGTCCCTGACACCCAGCAGCCTGTCTCGTGCAGCGGCCAGAGAGCTGCTCTCGAGGGCCGACAACAGGGCGAGGAGGCCAAGGTCTTCTCCTGATGTTGCTTCCTGGCACTGGGCTTCAGAGCTGATGCCTCTGAACATTGAGGTTCCTCTCTGCCCCCATGGCTGGTAGCCACGGATAGACCTATCCTCCCTCAATCCATCCCATCCCCTTTTAAAGCTGCCTATTCCCATCGCTTTCACTACCTCTTTTGGTGTGAAGTCCACATTCTAAACACGCGTTGCATAAAAATGTATTTCCTTTTGCCTGTCCTGAAACCAAAGTATTATCACTGCCGCTTTGCTTCTTTCCACTCCCCTGCCTGTTTCAGAAGAGGTTTCTTCTTTCAGGTGAAGGCCTTGCTAACGTAGGGTAGGATTACAGAAAAGGGCTATGCATACTTAATGCCTAAAATGCTATGAAAACTGGTCTTGGGTATAGTCGATCGGACCATTTGGAGTGCAACAATTTTCATACCCAACTTTTCTGTACCTGAAGCAACTTACAGTCTCGTCCCCTTCCTCTCCCCACAGCAGGCATAACCGATGAGGCAGGTGGGGCTGAGAGAGCTCTGAGAGAACCGTGACTGGCCCGCAGGCTTCCTGTGGAGGAGGATTGGGGAATCAGATTAGAGTTCCCGGCTCTTAACCACTGCAGCATGCTGGCTCTCAGTGAAGAGAAAGGCAGGGGATAGTTGTGAGTCCCTGCATTGTGCAGGGTTGGACTAGATGACCCTGGAGATCCCTTCCAACTCTAGGATTCTATGCAATGACGAAAACAGGGCCTGCATAACGGAGCTCTTCCGCCAGGTTTATGGTTGAGGCCCCCCAATGCTAAGAGGTGTGAGCGATGTCAACATTTGTCATCTCTGCTCCCTCCTCCCACCCCTCTGTGTAGATGCCTTTGGGGCAGAGGGGGCTTAGGAGGTTGAATATCACCATGTCTTTTTAGGATTTTGATTTTATTGTATGGTTTATGTCCTGGAGTGTTTTAATGGGGTTTTATAGGGTTTTTATATGGACAAATTGTACCCCGCCACGAGCCGATTCTGGGAGTGGCGAATAATAAGTCTAATTAATACATTTTAAAAAATAAATAAAAATAATAATAACAATCTCAATAACCCCTTTTCTTTTCCCTTCCTCTCCAAGGTGGAGGAAGTCCGAAAGCACATTACGAAAATATCAGACATTGTGGAAGAAGTGAAGAAGAAGCACAGCCTTATCCTCTCCGCCACAAATCTTAAAGACAGTAAGATTTACGTCGTTATGCAAATGCACAGCTCTTTGCCCGGCACAGCGACTCCCGCCATGAAACCCTGGTTGAGAAAGTCTACTCTAGAGGCAGGCAGTGCTGCTTTATGAGTCAACTGGGGTTGCCACCTCCAGTTGAGAACTTCCTGGAGGCTTGGGGGATTTGACCTTATTTGTGCCACGTGCAAAGTATTATTTCTTCCTGACTCTTCCTTTTAAACTTTTGGAAACACGGAGCTTGTGTATAACATGGCCTGGACAAAAGCCCCCTGCCCAAACTAATTTAACAGTGTGTCATTGACCAGTCCTCTAATTTAACCTCCTCTGCAGTTCCTGCTTTTTCATCTCTCTTTTAAATTCCTCTCCAGAAACAAAGGATGAACTTGAAGAACTGAACAAAGAAATCAGGAAAACGGCGAACATCGTTCGGGCTAAATTGAAAGGTTAGCGACTGGGCAAAATAGTTCATTGCAGCGAAGAACCGGTGACATTACAAAACCATTTGCAGCTCTGTAGCAAACCTGTAGAGCTACGCATGCAATCGAATGCAGCCTTGAGCCTTCACAGAATCTGCTCAGTTGGTTGAAAGCATTAGGGGGGGGGGGTTGTCCCGTTAACCTGACAGGATGCTTTCGTTTGTCCTCAGCCATGGAGCAGGGCTTAGCTCGGAATGAGAGCGCAAATCGAACTTCAGCAGACATCAGGATACGGAAGACGCAGGTACGGGCAGCCAACAAGCCAAAAAAGAGTAAGCAAATAATGTTAGTAGGCAGCTGTGAGCAGTAAAACAGAGGCAAGGAGAACATTGTGAGCCACTTAGGGTCCCCACAGTGGAGAAAGTTGGGGTACTCTACGGGGCTACCCTATGGGGTCGACTTGATGGCTATGCACCACCTTGAACTGCTTTAAAAATGGGAGGGAGGGATCTCTGCATAAATAACTTATTTTAGTACTTAATTTTCTTTCATCCCAGCACTCAGTGTTGACACGGAAGTTTGTGGAGGTCATGACGGCGTACAACGGAACACAGACCCTCTTTCGGGAACGCACCAAAGATCAGATACGGCGGCAGTTAGAAATCAGTAAGCGTTCTTTTCTTTTTTTGCTTTGTTACAGCAAACTGGTGGTTTTGAAACCGCATTTGCAGGAAGCGGGTAGGTCTGGCCTTGGCATATCAATAGCTGTGTTGATTACCTCAAATCAACTCAAATGCTTCTTTTCTGAGTCCCTGTTAGATCTTTTGCGAGGCACGGGAAACTTCCAGGGGCTTATCTGCCCAGAAACCTAGGGTGTGGACTCACTCAGACTTGTGTATGCAAAGAGTCTAGAGCTGGAAGCCTGCACTGACAAATTTGAAATGCAATTCCTGTTCTTCTGGCAGCAAACAATAAATGACTGCTACACCAAGCTGGCTCCCATAAGCTTGTTTATGGGTTTTTAAACCCATTAGTCCATAGAGGTGGCTGGATGGAGTCACTGAAGCAGCAGGTGCAAACAAACGGACTCCGGAGAATGGTAGAGGACAGGAAGGCCTGGAGGATCATTGTCCATGGGGTCGTGATGGGTCGGACACAACTTCACACCTAACAACAATAACAACAACAAACCCATTAGTGGGATTAAAAAGCCATAAGCACAGAATATGAGAAGCCGGGTCAATACCGCTATTAGGGGTATGCTGACGAAACAAAAAGTTTAGGAGCCTCAACATTTCCGTGCTGCTCTTTGCCATTGCCAGAGGAGAGGACACGCAGTAATGGGTTTAAACTTCAAGTACAACGATATAGGCTAGATATCAGGAAAATAATTTTCACAGTCAAGTTCAGCAGTGGAATAGGCTGCCTAAGGAGGTGGTGAGCTCCCCCTCACTGGCAGTCTTCAAGCAAAGGTTGGATACACACTTTTCTTGGATGCTTCAGGATGCTTAGGGCTGACCCTGCATTGAGCAGGGGGTTGGACTAGATGGCCTGTATGGCCCCTTCCAACTCTATGGTTCTATGATTCTATGATTCACACAGGCACTTTTTCTGAGTCCTCTTAGACAAGCTGTTAAGTTGTTGCTCTGAATCAAATCAGTCCCCGATACCTAAAGGGTCAACTAGCCGTGATCAGGAGTCTTTTAGTCTCGGTTGAGGAGGACCCCGCTATGGAACGGGGCCAGGTTGCTTGTTAAGGAGGAAAGGCAGATCATTCTCTATTATTGCTTTCAGATTTATTTTTACTTTATTACATTTTTATACCACCTTCTCTTGCGGCTCAGGGCGGTTTACAATGAGGGCTCGCAGTTCCTAATTCTCTGTGACACGAGTGCAGTATGAGAAGCATTAACCATTCTAAACTCGTAACGTTCTGAACATTACAACCTTATAATTGTATAACTGTATCACATTCAACTATTAACTGCACAACTACCAGCGCAACCTTCACAGAGTGTGTGCTTGGATCGGGAGTCGCCCTGTGCCATAGCTGATTGGGCATAGCTGTTGGTGGTGGGAGGGGCTTCTGGGGGCTCTCATTGTTGGTGTTGTCTCTTTGGCCTCGACCGAAAGCTTGACGGAAGAGCTCTGTTTAGCAGGCCCCGTGGAACTGTGCTAGCTCCGGCAGGGCCCTGATCTCTTCTGGGAGCTCATTCCAAGCGGGGGCCAGGACCGAGAAAGCCCTGGCCCCGGTCGAGGCCAGCACAGAGTAGTTGTCACGTGAGGCATGATAATGGATGACTGCGTCATTTCTCCCTAGCTGGAAAGTCCACCACGGACGAAGAACTGGAAGATATGCTGGAGAGCGGAAACCTTTCTATTTTCACCTCTGACGTAAGTACCTCAACTCTCCTTTGCTTGTCCCGGTTACGTGTCTTGTTCTCTTTCTCCATGACCGTGCCATCAGCCTACTCATCCTCTGCCTCTTCTTATGGCCCCAAAGATTATTCTGGACACCAAAGTGACCAGGGAGGCGCTAGACGAAATCGAGTCGCGTCACAAAGACATAATAAAACTGGAATCCAGCATCCAGGAGCTGCACGAGATGTTTATGGACATGGCCATGCTCGTGGAGGTCCAGGTGAGTCTGCTAACTAGAGACAATTGACCGCAGTTCAGGTAACACGTTTGGAAAGTCGTCGCTCGATCGGGGCTGGCTCAGTGACTTTTAGACTGGGGGAGGTGGCCTGGGGGCTTCCACCCGAAGGCATTTTAAGGTGGCACCAAGCTGTGGTTTGTAGCAGAGTCCAAACTGGGCCTACAGGAAGTAGAACAGGAGAGGGGCTGGTGAAGTTTGCGGTGGGGATTTCATATCCCTCCCATCACTGAACTTGGCGAGGCTCCAGGCCTTACATACCATGGAGCCCGGCTGCCATCGTCCTCCTTTACTTTGTGACTCCTGGTAGAGAAATGCGGTATATAATACTATTCAAGTATTACAGATCCTTTTCCTTTTGCACCGTTTGTTGATTTCTCTTCTGTTAGGTTTAGTGTAGGCGTTTTTCAGGCAGTGAAAGGTTTTGTTGGTTTGTTTCATTCCTTCTTACGTAGCACTTTGAATTTCTGTTTAACTTGCCGTATTGGGCGGGCTTTGCCTCTTATAAGTTAGGCAGCTTCCTTTGTGGGGCTTGCAAGCGAATGCAGAAACTGTATGCAGGATGAGCATCCTCTTAACACTCTGTTGTTTATTGCTTCTGATAATGTCTGCTCACGGACAGAACCGCCCAGGTAATGCTTCTCCGGTAACCTCCCCGTGTTTCCCATGCATCGTCCTTTGAGTTTGTCAGTCAGACCCATGACACGACGGTATACTGGCATTCTAATTGGATGCTTTCAAGGGGAGACCCCGCATGACCAACTGTGCCGTGAAATCAGTAAGGGGGCAATCTTTTGACATTTTTCCAAAGGCATCCCTGCCACTTAATCGGCACGGGGCGCAATCGGTTGGGTAGTCCTCTTCAAGCCTCCCCTTCATCTCGCTGCAGCTTCTACAGGAGAACTTTCCAATGGAGGGCGTCTTGTGGCCCAGGACCTAATAGCACAGTTTCACCTATTTGCCCAGGATCTGGTAGCACACTGGGCGCACAGTTTCCTAATGGTTCACGCGCATCCCAATTTAGAATGCCAGTCCTAAGCAAATTCAGATGTGTTCCTCATTTTTGCAGCTACAAGTCCATTGTCCTTATTTCCCACCGGGCCACCCCTGCCTGCTTTCACGATCCGTTCCCCCTAAAACATAAGCTGTGGTAGTTTTCTTTCAAAGGTCAATGCCATTGCAACACTGCCCGGCAATACGCCTGTCATGCATCACCCTTGCTCGAAAAACGGCTCGCGACAGTTCCCTCCCCGTGCCAGGGGATTCCTCGCGGAAATGCCTTTCATGCTCAAACTGTTTGCTTCGAAGGGCGAGATGGTCAACAGCATCGAGAAGAACGTGATGAACGCCGTCGATTACGTCGAACACGCGAAAGAGGAGACGAAGAAGGCCGTCAAATACCAAAGCAAAGCTCGCCGGGTAAGAACGGTGTTTCCTGTTAGCAGTCCTGCTTTAGCCCTTAGGCCTCCTGCTGCTTTTTCTGTTTTTACTCGGGCACGGAAGAGAGGATGTTGTTGATTCTGTGAAGGTTCGAGGGGGTGACAGGTTACAGTGGATGAGCAATAGGGATGTGAGTGTCCTGTATAGTGCAGGGGGTTGGACTAGATGACCCAGGAGTTCCCTTCCAACTCTATGATTCTATGAGAAGTGCCCTTTCTGCAGAGCAGTCTGGAGATGGTGGTCAATTGGGGCCTGGAGCCTTTGTTTCAGTTGTTAAATTAAAGGCTTATCCAGAGTTGAACGCCAGAAAGGGCCTTATCTGCATTCCCGTTTTCTTAGAATCCTGGAGTTGGAAGGATATAACGCCCTGCACAATGCAGGAAACTCACAACTACCTGCCCACCCCCAGTGACCTTGACTTTCCCTTGGCAGAAAAAGTGGATAATTCTGATCGCCGTGCTGGTTCTGCTGGCCGTCATTGCTCTAATCATCGGCTTGTCGGTCGGGACTCGGTGACGCTCGGATGCTCCAGCACATCCCTCGCTCTGCTTTTGCGGCAGTAAGTACTAATCGACTAACATGGCCTTTCTGCAACCGGCTGGGGCCAGGGAACCGGCCTTTGGTACTAATTTGCATCCCTCAGCAATTTCATACAATGCCGAGTCCCAGCTTTGCTTCTAACGCCCAGGTAAGGCCTGCCGGCTGGGGAGGATGCAGTGTGGGCTGAGCCCCCTAGTGGCTAACTGCTGCATGCGCTTGTCTCTCTCAACCAGGCTTTCGTGAAACCCTGGGGCTTTTTGACAGCCCTGGATGGCTCCCTGAATGGGTGGGAGCTAATTCATTTTTAATATCTTTTAAAAATGTGTTAAATGTTTATCAGGTGATATGGCGACATATGGTCATGTTGACACACACCCCTCCCCAAATGGCCAATGATGGGCCTGGAGGGGGGGGGGGCCAGGCAGGCAGATGTACATAAGTGCTTCCCAACCATATTCTTTCTCGAAGCCTGAAGAATGTTGGAGGGGGTTCTCAGTTGAGAAAGCTTGCCCACTAGAATTAGCACTTTTGTCCTGTACCAACATCATGTTGGTGCAGAGGTTTGCCAGCTTCAGCAGGGGCACAAGATTCTTCTTCAGTACATAGACAAAGTCGGGGCTGGAGAGAACACTGAGATTGGTGCTCCAACCAGCAATCCACTTCCTCCCCATACATTGCATGGGATAAGCAGTTTATGCTAAAGCTGTTGTTTGGTAGGCCAGAGATAGAAATGCTTTTGTGAAAACCCTTTTGCTGTGATAACCCAAAAGCGTGTGGCGCCTTCTCCCTCTAATCCTCCCCTGAAAACCAGTCTCCTGTTGTACAGTCTTAGGGTTTTATCCCCCTTAGCTCCCACCGTTATCCCAACGTCCCTACAGTTGCTTCAGCTCCGAATGAAATCCAGGAATAGTTGCCTTTCCTTTCATGCTCACCCCTGCTCTTTTTCTTCTTTCATCTCCTCCCTCCACCACCAAACGCGTAACACACATCAGAATCTAGATTGTAAGTTCCTTCTTCATGATTTAATTTGTTATGTTATGTTTAATTTGTTATTAAAACCCCCAGGTATCTTGGAAGCGTATAGGTAAGAAATAACGATCCGCAGGTCTTTGCCTACCAAAGACACTTCAGCGTGATCTAAAATTTTGCATACTTCTACATCAGTCACTGCTCAAGCATGGTGAAGCAGTGGTTCATTTGAATCATGGTTATTTGATAAAACCAAGATGCAGACGGGCTTCGAATGCTGGTTTGCCACATCCAAATGCTGGTTCTCTCTGTCTTTCTCATGAGCACATGATGTTGCCCTATACTTTGGCTCTCCAGATGTCGGTGGACTACAATTCCCATGAGCCCCTGTCAGTATGCCACATGACAGCCACCCCCTTCCACCCCCACCCTCCTATAATCTTGGCTAAGAGAGCCGTCCACTTTCGTGTTTCCTGTGACCCCCAACTCACTCCGGTACTTGTGCATATCTTCAATCTAATTGTTGCTCAATACAGTTTCTGCCGAAATCGGTTACTGTCATGTGATGGTTCATTTCTTGCATCTTCTGTCATTTTTTGTGTGTTGTAGCTAAACCAATGATGTATCTCTTTCCCTCCCTCTCTTTTTAATTTTTTTTCTTGCAGAAATTGATGTTCATAGTCATTTGTGTGACGTTGTCGCTTGTAATCCTCGCAATTATCCTAGCAGCGACCTTCTTGTAGCGAGCGGGACGTTCCAAGGGAGAACGCAAGCGAGGGAACCAGCGCACCTACCTGTAATGATGCCTTTGCTTGCCACAGTCAGATGCTCTGTTTTTGGAGATTGGAGGACTGTTAGCTGTTCAGCCAGTGGTGCTACATTGATGGGGGAAGGGGTCATCTGCAGATCGCATTTTGTGGACTTGGCCCGCTCTCTATTTTTTTTTTTTCTGCACTACTTTGGAGATGAATTCTGTTTTTGTTTTTTAAGGTTTTTTTTTTTTTGATAGACCAGTGTTATCCAAGTGGAATCAACGCACCCTTTGCCATTCGCCTTAGTTTATGTTATTAACAGAGCAGTCAATCTTGTATGTATTTTTTAAAGAACCTGAAGCAGCCA
This sequence comes from Paroedura picta, assembly GCF_049243985.1. Lineage (NCBI taxonomy): Eukaryota > Metazoa > Chordata > Lepidosauria > Squamata > Gekkonidae > Paroedura > Paroedura picta. The sequence continues at coordinate 5,317,285 of NC_135381.1, read as the reverse complement.
CATTCTCTTAAAGGACTTCTAACCGTGCTTAGGGTCGAAGTCAGACTCTAAGGCAAGTTCCATTCCAGCCATCGGGTCTTTTGCTTTCAGGTAAACGTGGCAGCAGATGAGACGCGAAATTCTCTTTTATCGCCTGCTATTTATTTTTAAGCAGTCGTACAATGAAATTTTGAAAAACATGCGTTGTCTCCATAAGAGGTCAGTGCATGCTTTTAATTTGCGAGATGCACCATAGTCTTTGGACAGTTTTCCAGTAACTACCTAGAAGCGTGTGCCTTTTTCTCAGTAGTCACCAGCCCACACTGTGCTTAAGGCATGACTTTAATATTCCTTTGTTGATCACAGAATGCTGCTCCTTAGAGGATTCACTGTACTGTGAAGTTTACTGTGCTTTTGCCCCTGATGTGTGCGCTCTGTCGGCTGTGCTCCAGCTTTCCAGAGCCATGTCCCAAAAGCATGCAGAGGGATCCAGTGTTTTGGAGAAGAACGCAAGGTGCTCACTAAACTCATCCACTCATGTGTCCTAAACAGCCTCCAGCATCAGTGAATGGATAACCTTATATAGGCGGGATTGCTTCGAATCTTTTTGGAGCTCCGCAGTGGAATGCTCACTTCCTTGCAAAAAAAAAAAAAAATCCCTAAAGTCCTGTTTGTTTCCACGGGACTTCTGCTTGCATTTGATTGGGTGGACCATCTTCACAACGTCCGATAACTGAGGGGCAAATCGCTGACCGTGAAAGCACGACAGTGAAGCAAAGATAAGAGCCTGTCAAAGCGTTGTTTGATTTTGGGCGACTTCTGATCGGTGATGAAACTCAGCCCCTTAGATCAGCTTTGGGGTAGCAAGCCCCGATTGCCGGATCGCAGCTAAAAATCAGGACTTTGTTTCTTTGGATTTCCATCTTGATCTTTGATGAAGGAGGAGGGCGGGGAGGACAGGCGGTTGTCCGTGAATAAAACACTGAATATGTTGGGGGAGAGTTTCCTTGTGAATTCCCCCAGCATGAATGAAGTGTTTGTAAAGGCTTCGACCCAAAGTTAGCCGCCATGATGTTCTGTTGAAGAGAACGTCAAACGCTTGCTTTCTCCGGGTTGGGACCAAAAGTTGTAGAGCTGCCAAGCAGCTTTTTACGCATTTCAGAAGTTGCCCAAACTCATGCTGCTGAATAGCTTCTTATTTTGTACGGTGTTGTTATCGTTGCGTAAAATATCGATAACCGTGTCTATTGATTTCCTAGGGTTCCAGATATATTAATGTAGATAATGTAGATATTTATGCGGGAAGTGAAATAAACTATGAGTGCCTTTAAGGGGGAAAAAACCCAGCAACACAAGATGTGGCCTTGAAATATTTATTTCTCCGTTTTGGACAAAAAGAATAAACTCACAGGTATATTTTTGCCTTCCAGGTAACCTTTCGCATCACCTCTAGTTTGACTTTTTACATATTTACGGTGTATATTCTGAAATGTTTGTTACGTGTATAATAAACCAAAAGATAACATTAATAATTGTCTAGTTTGAAGTATCCGACTCTGTCTAAATTCCCACAAAAACCTTTTCTAAACTGGGGTTGCCAGTTCTGGGTTGTGGGTTGTGAAATACTGGAATATTTGGGGGGGGGGGGTGGAGCCTGAGGAGAGGGTGGGTTTGGGAAGGAGGAGGGGTCTCAGAGTGGCATAATGACCCTCCAAAGGGGGGTCCACCCTCCGAAGCACCCATTTTCTTAGATTGAAGATCAATTGTAATTATGAGAGCTCTTTGGATGCCACCCAACGTATACATGAATTTTAACCCTTAAATTATGGACATTGATAGACTTTTCAAGTAAGGTTCTTTTTAACGCTTCTAAAAAAGCTAATGAGGAGGAGAAGGATTCTGTGTTGGCAGCTTTTCAACCACTGGCTGAAATGCCAGTCTCGCAGAGAAAGACATTTCACTATGATGCCTGTGAACCTGTGCTCATCTTTGTGGGTTCTGTGCAGTCCCTTGTGGTCCATTTAGTCCGGCATCCTGCCTCACAGTGACCAACCTGTTCCTCTGGAGGGCCAACAACAGGGCACAGAAATTGAGGCCTTCAGAAGAACATCAGAAGAGCCCTGCTGGATCAGACCAGGGGTCCACCTAGTAGTCCATCATCCCATCTCACACAGTGGCCAGCCGGTTCCTCTGGATTGTAGACAGCAGGGTAGAGAGGACAACACCTTTGTAAGGAAATGAAAGGAGCCCTGTGGATCAGATTAATTGAGATTTGGTGGGTGGGGACTGACGAGGGGGCAGGGTTTGGGGAGGGGCAAGTCTTTGATGGGGGCACCATGCCATAAAATCCATCTTCCAAAGTGGCCATTTCATAGAGTCGTAGACTGGGAAGGCCATACAGGCCATCTAGTCCCACCCCCTCCTCAACACAGGATTTTCCAGGGGAACTGATCTCTGTTGCCTGGAGATCAGTAGTAATCCCCGGAGATCTCCATCTACCGGCTGGCAACTGGAACCCCAGATGCATGATGGCAGATCAGGCTCACTCCCCCGTGAGGCAACCTGAGCCTCAATTGGCACGTCGGTCTATATGACCCTGGTCTACACTCTTATTTTCTTGACTGATCTGAAGCCCCTCCAGAGGTTGAACAGGCCAACGGGAGGAAAGGAGGTCAGATAAATTCCCAGGGATTTATCAAAGAAGCGGGCAAGCCTTGCGTTCGAGTGCAGCATGGCTCTGGAGCTCTTCCGCGCCGAGTGCAGGGGGGGGAGCGGGAATGGAAAAGGTAAGTGAGTGAAAAGTAAATGCAGCATGTGCAGATTTGCAGAGGATGTCACAGCAGCGGAAAGTGCTGCCCGGCAGGATAAATGAGAGGCGGTCGGAACAACCAAAACATTATCCGTCAAAGCGAGAATCGTGGATGAGCTTCCTGCGTGATTGTCAGTGATAAATGGGCCCCTTCGAAGCTTTGGTGTTCGGCCTCGCTAGCTCGTTTCAACAGAACCGGGGAGGGCCAGGGCCCAGAGCAGCTGCACGACGCTGGTTAATAGGGCCCTGGTGCATGAAGCCTGGGCTTGCCAACCTCCAGGGAGGGCCTGGAAATCTGGTAATTACAGTTGCTCTCCAGACCATAGAGGTCAGTTCCCCTGGAGAAAATGGGAGGGTGGACTGAATGGCAGTGTAGCCTGATAAAACCCCCTCCCCTCCCCAAATATCCATAACCCAGAGTTGATGAAACTTTCTGATCTGCCCACTTGGTAGGTTTTAACAGGCCACAGAGACCGGGGAAATCCCTGGAACATTGCTCAGAGGGGCCGTGAAACCCACACAGTTTTCCCCCGTGTTGCTCACGTCACGAGGTCAAAGGTCAGGCTTCATCGGACAGAAGCGGTTCACTAATATGTCTACTTTGGCATTTGCTCTGTATTCTTAGTGCTGGGGGTGGGGGGGCAACAGTGGGAGGGCTTCTGGAGGTCTGGCCCTGCTGGTGGGTCTCCAAATGACATCCGGGCTTTGCCACTATTTGTGACTCAGGGGTGTTGGACTATTACTCTAGTTCCAACAGATCTAGAATAATAGAATCATAGAGTTGGAAGGGACCTCATGGGTCATCTAGTCCAACCCTAACCCCCACAATGCAAGACACTCAGAACCCTATTGCTCATCCACTGTCACCTGCCACCCCCTTAAGCCTTCACAGCATCGGGATCTTCTGAGAGCACCTGGGCTTTGGCCCCTGCATGCCACACAGTATTGGACCGGATGGGCCATTGGCCTTGTCCAACATGGCTTCTCTTACATTCTTATGTCTCCCTATGGCCTATCAGTTCCTCAAAAAATGGTAACCAAGCAGCAGCTCTTCTCCACAGCAAAGAGCTGATCCTCCACTCCGCGGCGGCCATTTTGCAACGGACGCTGCATCTTCTCTCGGCAGCCATTTTGTGGTGTTGGCCACCTGCTCTTTCCCTCAGCCTTCCAGAAGTGCTTGCTGGCTCCATGAGGCCGGTAATCCCTCGCTTGCATGCCTGAATAATGCATAGTCCTTAAAAGCCATGGAGACTCTTGGGCTTGGCAACGACCCGAGAGGCTGTTGTCGAAGATCCTGAGGAAATCAGTGTTTCCCTCGTCTTTTCTTGGAAGCGCCTGGCCAGAACTGTTAGGGAAAGCCACCTATTTATCACTAGGGTTACCAGCTCTGGGTTGGGAAATACCTGGAGACTTTGGGGGCGGAGCCAGGAATGGGCGGGGCCTCAGTGTTATATAACACTATGGCACCCACCCTCCCAAGCAGCCATTTTCTCCAGGGGAATTGATCTCTTCAGTCTGGAAATGACCCGTCACACCACACCCCAGGTGTGGTGATAAAATGCTTCTTTATTCCCTAGAGCAGGGGCAGTCAACCTGTGGTCCTCCAGATGTCCACGGACTACAATCCCCATGAGCCCCTGCCAGCAAATGCTGGCAGGGGCTCATGGGAATTGTAGTCCATGGACATCTGGAGGACCACAGGTTGACTACCCCTGCCCTAGAGTGAAAGCTAAAACCGGTTAATTGCGTGTTTTCAATAGAATTTCCTCAGTTGCACATTCATACCGAAAAGGGCCAACGGATGTCATTGTTCATTAATATTTGTAACTTCTTCCAAAGTCAACCTCAAGGTAGTTGTTTTCTAAACACTTTTGCCTGAATATTTATTCAGGGGATTCACAAGGCTTGTAGGCAACCCTATGATTGGAGATTGTGGGGGGGTGGGGCCTAAAGAGGGCGGGGTTTGGAGAGTTGGGGGACTTCAGTGGGCTTTAACGCCATAGGGCCTGCCTTCCAAAGTGGCTTTCCTCCAGGCAAACTGATCCCCGGCACCTGGAGATCACCTATCGTCCCAGGAGTTCTCCAGCCGCCACCTGGCGGTTGGCAACCCTACCAGACAGCGCTATGACCACCAAGGGTGAGCACTGCAACTGCCTCGCCGCCGTAAGGGTTGGGGATTTTGCCGCACCCGCTGTGGTTCCAAACGAAATGATTGAGGAATGACGCTTCTGTCACACCATCTGGTGGCGTCTTTATGGCACGGTTTCAATCGTGTGTTTAAGGCAGCGAAATTTTTTTTAAAAGCATTTCTCCCCGGCACCGGTGAGATGAAGCAATAAGATATTTCCGATGTTTTCGCCACTGGCTAGTTACCGCCTTCCGCCTAAAGGTCACCAAGAGCTAAGGCCCAACAAGACAGCTATAAAGTAGCTTGACTGCACATGGAATTTAATATTTCCTTGTTAAGCACGGAGCTGTCTCGGATTACGTCCGCTGTTCCCGCAAGCTCAGCACCAGCTAGTTCTCCAGCCCAGGTTGTCTTTCCGGTGACTGTGTTAGCGGAATGAATCAGAGGCGGCAATTCAGATCTTTCAGGGGGTTCGGGAGTGAACCACCTACGCAGCTCAGATATCCGTATCGGAGATCTGCCAAATCGGGGGTAGTCAAACTGCGGCCCTCCAGATGTCCATGGACTACAATTCCCATGAGCCCTTGCCAGCAAACACGTTTGCTGGCAAGGGCTCATGGGAATTGTAGTCCATGGACATCTGGAGGGCCGCAGTTTGACTACCCCTGTGCCAAATTATCATTGGCGTGGGGGGAAGGGTGTTTATCCCAATAACTATCCCATAATCCTCCTGAGGCTCAACCACAAGGACGGTCAAGCTGCAGCCAACATGCGTCCGACCCCCTACAGGGGGGGGGGGGTTCAAGGCAAGAGACGCGTAGAGGCAGTTTGCCATTACCTGCCTCTGCACGGATTGCGTGGATCACTGTGTTGAGGCGTTCCGAGGGTCGTTGAAATCCTTAGTCCTCTGGTTTAAATCTCCTCTGGTTTAAACCTCCTCTGGTTTAAACCTCTTCCATTCCTTTCTCCGCGACACTCCCGTCACTTCAGGGGGAAACCTAGAAATGATGGAGGGTAGCTCTAGGAACTGCTGGACAACCATGGAGTTCCTGGCCCCATGTCACTTCTGAATTTCCCTCGGAGCGACACGATGCAATGGTTGAGGTTCTTCCCTTTCTCGTTGCCATACCTGGGGGCAGGGAATCCCACGTTCCGATCGAGGGAACAGATTCCCCCCACTGAGAGCCACTCCTGCCCCACGACCCCTCGCGAGGGCAAGAAATGTGACATCCCCGCGTTTCGAAAATCAATACATGCCCGAGCGTTTGGGGTCACTTAACCCTCTTTTGCTCCGCCGTTTACTCAACATCTTAGCGCTTAATAAGCACCGCGCCTGTTAAATATTCATGGGCCAGATCTAACGGAGGGCGACGCGTTGCCATTTGATTCAATTTCCCCGACTCAGGGCGTCCGCGGCCAAATGAACTGTTTCGAGTGATCGACAATTGGGTTTGCCAGAGGAGTAACAACTCAAGCGCTTATTCTGAGGTCATTGTTGTGGCTTCTTTGTAAGAACGGGTTCGTATTCCTGATGTAGTCATTGACGGTTCCCTTGGAGGGGCCTGTTTTGGAGCGCCAGCAAAGCAGTTCCGGGGAACTGAATTGAATACAAGAAGAGCCAGGTAGTTTTCTGCAAATGGAGAAAAACGTGTTTCCCATCTTTGGGTGTGCCGCTGACGAAAGCATGGCCCCTGGAGAGAGGAAGAATGCATAAGTATTTGAATGACGAAATCAGTGATGGGAATGAGAGTCTCCGGTTTATTCAGGGGAAGGCCGGATCCTTTGATATTTAAGTCGGATGGAGGTGGTCTATGCTTCCCAACTGTATTCTGCACAATTGTGTAGCTTCTCAGGTTTCTTGAAGTCTGAAGAATGTTTTGGGGGTTTTTTCAATGGTTCAGAAGTCGAGAAAGGCTGGAATCAAGGGTCAGTGGAGAAGTGAGTTTTCAAACCTCTGCTGCCATTAGGGAGAGCTCTTTGGAGAAATGGTAAATTGAAAAACCACGGCTGGTTCAGATGCCCCGGATTTAGCGTGATTAGAGACAGCATCTTCTCAAAGGGGCACTGAGACCATCTCGGCTCCTCTCCTCAGCTCCCTCTAGAACTTAGAGCCAGTGTGGTGTAGTGGTTAATTCCCCATTCCTCCTCGACATGCAGCCAGCTGGGTGACTTTGGCCCGATCACAGTTCTCTCTGAGCTCCCTCAGTCCCACATGCCTCACAGGGTGTCTGTGGTGGGGAGACGAAAGGAAGGCGGTTGCCAGCTGCTTTGAGACACACAGGGCCTACTGGGTGACCTTGGGCCAGTCACAGTTCTCTCTGAACTCCCTCAGTCCCACATGCCTCACAGGGTGTCTGTTGTGGGGAGACGAAAGGAAGGCGGTTGTCAGCTGCTTTGAGACACACAGGGCCTACTGGGTGACCTTGGGCCAGTCACAGTTCTCTCTGAGCTCCCTCAGTCCCACATGCCTCACAGGGCATCTGTGGTGGGGAGAGGAAGGAAGGTGGTTGTCAGCTGCTTTGAGACACACAAAGCTTACTGGGTGACCTTGGGCCATCACAGTTCTCTCAGCTCCCTCAGTCCTATGTGCCTCACAGGGTGTCTGTTGTGGGGAGAGGAAGGGAAGGAGGTTGTCTGCTTTGAGGCACACAAGGCCTACTTGGGTGACCTGGGGCCAATCACAGTTCTCTCCGAGCTTTCTCAGCCTCCCCTTTCTTACAGGATGCTTGATGTGGGGAGAGGAAGGGTAGGCTATTATAAGCTTCTTTGAGACTCCTTCAGGTGGTAAAAAATGAGGTACAAAAAAAAAAAAAAGCTTGTTTTCTTCTTCGGGAGCCAGGAGACTTTAAACACGGTGGTTTCTGCAGCCGCTCCATTTCACGGTCTCAAGAGTTTTCCCCTGGAATTCGGGTTTTGCCTCCTCGCGTTTCTCCTCATGCTTCCTTTTAAAGCAAGCGAGCCTCCCGCCTGCACGGAACGTGCTTTGGCAGCAGAGGGCAGCTTTTCTCTGCACAGGGGCCTCACGCCCGAGGATGGGCCAATATATTCCGTGATCTCGCATTGATTTTTGTCCCGGGAGGGGAGCCGTTCCCCTCTGACAGCAATCTCTGAGTTTCATTCGAAGCTTTGGGGGGAGCCGGGACCAGTTCTGAGTGCAACTCCACGAGGGAGGGAGGGAGGGAGATCTGGGAACATTTTAAGCCTGCCTTGGAGCATTTCAGGAGGCGGCCTAAAGAATCGTTTTGGGGAGGCCGTGGAACTCCAGCCAGTGGGCCGGATTGTGGCCTGCCGCGAGTCTTCCGACAGTCGGAAAATATGAAATATGAAAAGCAAGTCTTATGGTTGCCAGCTCTGTGGAGGAAATGGCAGCTTCTAAGGACAACCACTATGGGTAGCGCATCCCCCCTCAATGCCCTCCTCTCCCAAGGCCCAGACCTCCAGGGATTTACCAAGCCGGATTTGCACCCCTGCAAGGAGCGTTCCCTCTTTGGACTCAAGCCACGCAAGCTGATTCGGGTCCTTTGCCATTTTCCTCTCGAACTGGAGACCGACAAGGAGGGAAAGGATGGAAATCAGTATGCGGGGGAGCTTTTAAAAGCCTCTTCATTTGGAGTGGCTTTGCGGCGGCTCTGGGGAGGAGGAGCAGAGCGGGGTTTATTGGTACGTGTGTGATGTGTAATTTGGACTAGGCTTCCATAACATTTAAAGTCACGCAGATAAAGGTTGTATTTCCTCCCCCCCCCCCACACACACACACCCTTTGTGCACTCTCTGGAGCTGTACTGATGTATCTGCAGGCAAGCTGGAAGGGGGTTGGGCTAAAGGAGACAGAAGATCCCTTCCAACTCTGTGATTCTGATTTCTTAGAAAGCCAGCTTGGTGCAGTGGTTAAAAGTGGTGGCTTCTCATCTGGTGAGCCGGGTTCGATTCCCCGCTTCTCCTTGGCCAGCCAGCTTGGGTGCCTTGGGCTTGCCACAGCCCTGATAGTGCTGTACTCATAGAGCAGTCTTGTCAGAGCTCTCTCAGCCTCCCCTCCCTCACAGGGTGTCTGTTGTGGGGAAAGGAAAGGAAAGGGGAATGTAAGCCACTTTGAGACTCCTTCGGGGAGAGAAAAGCGGCATATAAGAATAGCTTTAAAAGGGGCTGAGATAGATTCATGGAGGGTAAGTCTATCAGCGGCGACTAGCCACAGGGACAGAGGAACCTCCACATTCAGAGGCACTGAGTCCCAGAGCCAGGAGGCAACCACAGGGGAAGGTCTCGGCCTCTATGCCGTTCTTGGTCTTCTAAAGGACCTGTTTGGCCACTGTGTGAGGCAGGATGCTAGACTAGATGGAGCCCTGGTCTGATCCATCAAGGCTCTTCTGATGTTCTTATGGAGGCCTTGGTTTCTGTGCCCTGTTATTGGCCCTCCAGAGGAACTGGCTGGCCACTGTGTGAGACAGGAGGCTGGACTGGAGGGAACTCTGGTCTGACCCAGCAGGGCTCTTCTGATCTTCTCAGTTATTAAAACTGAGAAGCTATCATTATTTTTATAAGATAGTGAGTCAGTTCTTCCGTTTCAGAGATGCCTGCAAAGCTAGAAGACAGCCATTGGCCGAAGCATCACCCTGCAGATGGGGGCCAGGGGATCAACAGTCTTCTCTCTGAGTCTAGCTAACCTCTGACATCACCCCAAAATCCAAATTGTAAGCAGTATTTGCATAGCTCTCTTTGCTTCATGGGATATTTGAAGGCTATTGAGCATGCCCAAGTTGTAAGGCATCAAGGAACAAATGTTTAATCTGGTCAGGATGCCAACTGGAGGCCTGCTGGTAATTTGGGGGAAAACTCTGCAGTCTGCAGAATCTGGAAGGCTTCTGTTCACCTTAAGATTCATCCCCCTTTCACAGGAACAAACAGGGGAATTCTTCTGTCTCTTTGGATCCCTGTGGAATCTCCAGCCAAGGTTTCTCCGTCCCCCTCCCGCCCCCATTATGCCTGGCTGAGGACTAAGGCTGCATTCAGCATGCGTTCATTCTGCCATGGCCTGCCCTGCGCTAATTAGAAAAGCAAAGAAGGTTCTTGGAAGCCAAAATAGTTAGGGGGGGAATCATAATCAACCTGCAATATGTTAACCACAGTTTGAAATATAATTCAGCAGCGTGTGAAGAATGGGTTGTGAGCAGTGCGGTTGTCACAGCATTGGACCAGGACCGGGGTAGCACCAGGGTTAAATCCCTACAAGATACTTCCCTGCCGTATGGGGTTGCCTTGCTCGGCTTTTTCACCACTGAGATAGTTTCTCCATCTTTGGAATTTTTAAACAGGCTGGTCAGCCATCTGACAGAGAGGCTGATTCTGTGAAGGTTCAAGAGGGTGGCAGGTGACAGTGGGTGAGCGAGAGGGTTGTGAGTGTCCTGCACAGTGCAGGGGGTTGGACTAGATGACCCAGGAGGTTCCTTCCAACTCTGTGATTCTAAATTCCGTCTAAACCTCCTGAAGAAGTTCCTGACAGGTAGAGCGGTTCCTCAGTGGAACAGGTTTCCTCGGGAGGTGGTGGGTTCTCCATCCTTGGAGATTTTTAAATGGAGGCTGGAGAGCCATCTGATGGAGAGGCTGATTCTCTGAAGGTTCAAGGGGATGGCAGGTTAGAGTGGATGAGCGATAGGGTTGGGAGTGTCTTGCATGGTGCAGGGGGTTGGACTAGATGACCCAGGAGGTCCCTAGAATCCCAGGAGATCTCCAGCCGCCACCTGAAGGCTGGCAACCCTACATAGGAGGCCCCCTATTCTCTCAGGAGCCTGGGAATCAGTTGTCATCCCCAAAGACCTCCAGGCCCCACCTGGAGGATGTGACTGTAGAAAGACCCTCCATCCGGCAAAGATGCCAGCCGAGAAGAGAATCTACAATGGCTGTCCAATAAAAATAAACATTAAAGGTCTCCAAACGGCTGTATATGGTGCAAAACACACGGGTCAGTTGGGGCTTTGATCTCCATTTTTTGCTTGGAACCTGCGTTTTGCTCCATATACAGCCGTTTGGAGACTTTTAATGGTTATTTTAATAAAAAGAAGATCGGGGCCGTCTCTGATTTGAGAGAGGCAGCGGATTTAAGGGGTCCGACCAATAGCCCCCCCCCCCCAACCCCATGAGCCGAAGACCCACCCATTAACATCCCCGTCTTCCAAACCCCACCCCGATAGACGCGTTCACACGCACCCCACGGAGAAGACCCGGGTATCCCCTAGCACGTGTGCATGTAGGTGCGGGGGCGTCTCTTCTCTCTCAACTGCCTTCCAACCCCCTCCCCCTTCCCTTCCAGTTGCTAGGCAGCTGCCCGCCAGCGGCCCAAGTGGTGCGTCCGCCCGCCTTGGTCTCGGTTGCAGCACCCCCCCTAAAAAAAAAGGGCAGGGGGACAGGGTGGGGGGCCGAGAGCGGCTACTGGGGACCGTCCGGCTCCGCTGCCCGGAACACCCTTGCCAGGCTGGCACCCCCGCAGCTTGCAGGGCGCAGGTGAGGGAGGCTTGCAAAGAGGGGTGGTGGGGGGAGAGAAATGCATGCATTAATTCATGCATGCATGCATGCATGCACGCCCGCCCTACGGTTGGACCTCCCAAGCAGCCCTCCTGTCCTGTCCCGTCCTTGGGCTCTCCCACCCCTTGCAGCAAGCCATCTTGCTGGGCCGGCGCCCGTGCGTCCCCGGGGGAGCGCGCTCGCCCGCGTGAGCACGCGCGAGTGCCTGGGTGCGCGCGCGCGCGCGCGCCGGGCTCGGGGTGCAGCGGGTGTGTGTGTAGGGGGGGGGGTCGCGCGCGCGCCCCAGGCACTGCCGTGTCTCATAGGCTCGGGCGGCTGCTGCATGGCCGGTGATGCTGCTCTCCTCCTCCTGCTCCTCCGCCCGCCTCCCTCCCTGCAGACAGCCCGAGCGGCGTCGGGAGCCGGGGCCCGCGAGCAGCAGCAGCGGCAGCAGCAGCAGCAGCAGAGGCGGCGGAGGCAGCGGCAGCGGCGGCGCCTTTGCGCACTGAACGCGCCTCCCTCCCTCCCGCAGTCTCCGGCCGTCTCCCCCGCCCAGGGCCGCCGGAGACCCGCCGGGAAGCGCTCCGCTGCCAGGTAAGGCAAGCGCCCGCGGCTCCCTCGCTCGCTCTCGCCCTCCCGCCCCCGTCATGCCCCTAAAAATAGCCTGCGGGGCTTAAGTGGCTTAGAGAGGATCACCCACCCTTGGCCTTGCGCGCCGTCCTCTCGCGGATGCTGCCGGAGGGGCTGGCGGGGGGTCCCTGCAGACAAACTTTGTCGTCCCCCCTTGGCCTGCGGCGGAGAGTGCCAGAGCCTTCGGGTCCCTCCCCAGCCCCCCTAAAAGAAAAGAGCAGGGGGACGTTGCCGGAATGGACAGAAAGGCTTGCAGATGCTCTAGGGATGGACCCCCCTCTTCCTCCCCCCCCTCCCTCCCCCGGTCTACTTTTATTGAATTCCCTTTTCATCCGGTGGCCTTTCCCTCGTAGGCTCCGGGCCTCCTCTGGGGAAGCTTAAGACATGGACAGTGGGGTGGTTTATGGGGCCAAGCTCCATGCCTTTGGGGCATGGGGCAAACTTGTGGCCGTACCAGCTGGGGTATGGTCTTCTCCTCGCCTCTCCTCCACATACACACACACCTGTCCCCCACTCCTTCCTCCTTTCCCATTGACACAGTTCAGCCGTGCAGTATCCGATGGCCTCTCGGATCAATGCCGCCAGGGTATCATAGCAAAGTCACGGGGCCATTAGGCTTCCTCGGGAGAGATCGTTAATGAAATGAGCCAGCAAGGTTCCTTGCTTCCTCTGCACGTCCGGGAGCATCCGGGGAGGGAGAGGGTGCTTGTTTTTGGGTGGGAGGCGACTGGCCATGCTTCCGGATTTTGGATTTTGCTCGCTGGCCCCTCTGTCCGGGAGGCCTCTGTAGGGTCATGGCCTTCTAGGGATGCCTGTGTACAGCAGGCCTGGCAAACATGGAAGAGATGGTCCTCGTGTGGCAGCTGAAACCGTTCTCCTGGTTTCTGGAGCAGCCAGTGGCCTGCTCAGCACTGGTTCTTGGAGGAGGAGGAGAAGCCTTGTTTTCCTTCTGGCACTTGCTTTTGGCCTCTGTACAGAGGTGGACATCTGGTTTGACCAAGCAGTTCCCTTGTGATTTTCATGGCCCTGCTTAGCTGCCAAGATACGATGAGTTTGGGCTGGCCTGGGCCACCTTGGTCAGAGACTTGTTCCTTCTAGGGTGCCGTAAATGTGCATTTCCCTTCTCCTTGTATATTCTTCTCCCCCATGTGTATTAGAGATTGTGTATTGGTGGTAGCGATGTGTTAGATTTTTTTTTTTAATGTGCCGTGCCGGTTCATCAATAAATTGCTAATACTTCGTCCTTTACCGTGTAATCCTGTGTGTGTTTGCACCTTCCAAATTAAGCATGCAGCTGTAGGGAGCAACCAGAGTTGCCAGCTCTGGCTTGGGAGAGTCCTGGAGATTTGGGGATGGATCTGGGGGAAGACAGACCGTGGGGGCACAGAGGGATATGATTCCAGAATCCATGGTCTGAAACTGTCATTTCTGACAGGGGAAATGATGCCTGGAGATCTGGTGCAATTCGGGGAGATCCGTCTAGCTCAGCATTAGCTCCTCCGACAGGCAGTGTTGCTCCGTGTCAGGGAAAGGGCTACCTGAGCGCCCGTAAATCAAGGTGCTCAGGACAGGAGCTTTTTGCATGCAAAGCGTGCGCGGTCCCATAGTCTCTCCCTGCCCTGTTGACTCTGCAATCTAAACTTCAGCAGCGGGCAGGGCAACAGACAGAGGGAGGTCAGAGGTCGGAGGAGGCCACGGAGACGTAAGAAGCTAGGGGATTTCGTGTCCCGCCAGGTCAATGCGCATCGTCCCTGAGTGAAGTCGAAAGGCATTCACAATTGGAAGCCTGAACAGGGTCTTCCTCTCGTGGGCCCGGTGTACATCGACTGGGAGACTAGGCGCACTGACGAGGTGGGTTGACAAAAGTCTCTCTCGGTGATTTTCCTGTTGGGTTGTGTCCATAGAGGACAGAGGCAGAGGCAGGATCGTAGCTCACACTGTACTTGGCCAATGTAATTGACTTGAGGTCTGCAGAAGGATCTAGCTCACAATGTACTTGGCCAATGTAATTGACCTGAGGTCTGAGGCAGGATCGCAGGTCTGAGGCAGGATCACAGCTCACAATGTAATTGGCCAATGTAATAGACTTGAGCTCTGCAGAAGGATCTAGCTCACAATGTACTTGGCCAATGTAATTGACTTGAGGTCGGAAGAAGGATCACAGCTCACAGTGTAATTGACCAGTTGCATGGCTTGATCCCTTCTGCTGGTCAAACTGACCCATCGTGCGCCATGATGGGTAGATCCATTGTTTGCTTGTGTATATAAGTTGGAGGCTTGCTGGGATTGATTTGGTATTTCTCTTACCATGCTGGGGTCTTAATAATGGGCTCAAATTGCTACCGGTGTCCATGTCCGCCTCTGAACCCACGGATTTAACAGTCCATTGAAACCACTTTGTGGCAGCCGTCAAGCAAATGTATACAGCCTTCTCTCGAGGGCCACCGAGGTCTCAGGGGTTCTGTCCCCTCCTCTCAACGTTGAGCTGGACCATTTTCAATGCCGTTATTTGTTTTCGGAAGAAGACGAGTTGGTTCTTTATGCCACTTTTCTCTACCCGAAGGAGTCTCAATGAGGCTTTCATTCGCCTTCCCTTTCCTACCTTTTTTAATAGAAGGAACAGAGTCAGGCTGTAGTTCTCCCTGATTGCTCAGGATGGGATGAAAGCTGTTCCAACCTTCCTCTGTTCAGCCAAAACCAAATGCTTGCCATGCGTTTGGCACGTTTGCTTCAATTAAGACTGATTTGTGCTTGGTTAGGACAATGCGATCTGATGAATTACCTCCATTTTGTTTTCTGATTATTGCTGGGTTGTGTTGACTCCCAAAGGCCTCCACAGCGCGCTCTTAAATTCCCCGAGTGCACAAAACACCTTGACCTGGGCTTGTCCTCACTGATGTGCCTGCCTATCTGCCTATCTGCCTATCTATCTGCCTATCTATCTGCCTATCTGCCTATCTATCTGCCTATCTATCTATCTATCTATCTATCTATCTATCTATCTATCTATCTATCTATCTATCTATCTATCTATCTATCTATCTATCTATCTATCTATCTACCTACCTACCTACCTACCTACCTACCTACCTACCTACCTACCTACCTACCTACCTACCTACCTACCTACCTACCTACATGTTGTTACCCGCCACGAGCCTTAGGGGAGTGGCGGGCTATAAATCTAATAATAATAATAATATTAAAAACCCGATTTTATTCTTTAAGCACCCTGGTGCTGCTCTCTTTCTCTTTTTCTGCGTATGCAAGCTCTGCTGACAGGGAGCATGCAGTAAATATCTCTTCTCCATCACTTTGTGCAGACGGGTGAGAAAGGCCATGGATTGCTCTGGGGCTTTCTCTGTAACGTCACCCACTTTGGGGAAAGGCCTTTCGGAGAATGTCATGGAGGCTTTTGTGCTGGTGTCATTTGGAGGGCTCTGGAAGGCAGAGGGAGCCAGAGTGATATAATGGCGAAAGCATGGGACCACAATGTGAAGGATCCTAGAATCATAGAGTTGGAAGGGTCCTCCAGGGTTATCTAGTCCAACCCCATACACAATGCAGGAAACTTATAACGACAAGATCAAATCCTCAAAGGACTGCTTTTTCTACCCAATCAACCTCTCAAGGTTGTTGTGAGGATAACATGAGGCTGGGAGAACTTGGAGGAAGGGGAGGCTAAGAATGTGATAGATAATTATTTAAGAGGGCGTTTGAATTTGGCTATGTCCACTGGCCATCCTGTTTTGGCAGACTTTGTGTTTCTTGGTGTAAATAGCTATTGCTTTACGGTTTTCTCCTCGTTGTTGGCCAGTTTGAACGCCGGAAGCTTCTGAGAAAAGAGCAGGATGAGCGTTTGAAACGAGCCGCAAATGACTAAATATACGCTGCCCGTCGTACTTCTAAATGGCGTCTCAAAACCATGCTGTATGCAGGCAACAGAAATGAAGCTAAGAGGCTGATAACAAAATCTTGACAACTATATTAAAAGCCGATAAAGGGAGACGAAGCTGGGAAGGATTGCTCTTCTCTACGGTCTACGGCTCTGGCTGTTTTCGGCGTGGCCGTTGAAGTATTTCAGCAAACAAAATGATTTCAGCCACAGAGTGCAACTTCCTTGCTCCTCCACTTCTCAGTGTAACCCCAGATACCCCTGGGCAGCCTCAGAAGGTGTCTGCCATACCCTCCGGTCACCAAGGGGTGGGTAGGGTTACCAAATTTAGGTAAGGGGACTCCTGGAGTTTTGGGGATGGCCGGGGAAGGGAGGGCCTTCAGTTGGGTACCCTCCAAAGCATCAATTTTCTCTGTAATCTGGAAATGAGTTGTGATTCTGGGGACTAGACGGGCCACTGGTATGATCCAGCAGGGCTCTTCTGAAGTTCTTAGATGGCTGTTGGCACCCAGTGACGGAGAAGCGGTTTCTAACCGGGTTTGGCCCAGGCCCCTTTTAAAAGCTTGGAGACAGAGAACTTAAAAAAAGGAATAATTTTTATGTGAAGGTGAAAGGCTTAGAGTGACCAAAGGGTCTGCTGGATCCTTCTCTTGGTGGGTAATGGAGAGGAAGAAATGCTGCTGTCTCCCTCCATCAGTAATCTTTGAAAAGCATCGAGTTCCTTCATTCTGGGAATGCGCCTTTTGGATTCCGTCTATAGATTAATCAACCCAGGACCAGGTTGATTAATCAACAGAGGTAAAATATAATCCCCAGTGATCAATTAATGGTTGCAGCTGTGTGTTAAGGCAACTTTATTCTTGGGGCTACTTTGTTTCCAGTGTGTTGCTGCAGTAGGGAATAGAAAATAATCTGTTCCCTATTCCCACACTTTGAATGTTGGTGTTCTCTCTCTCTTTTCTCCCCTCTCTTTCTCCCTTTTTCTCTCTCTTTATTTTCCTCTCTTTCTCTCTCCCCCTTTCTCTCTCTCTCTGTCTCTGTCGCTTTCCCGCTATCTTTAGTTCTTATCCTGTTAAATTGGTTTAGCGGCCCCTTGTACTGAACTCACCCAAGTGAGTATATATACCTACCACCCTCTTGGGTTTAAATCTTTGCTGAAGCTGGTGCCCGAGAGAACGCAGCAGTACCCTCGTGCTGGTCCTCTTTAATAACAGGAATACCAACGGATAGGAATGCAGAATTTCATTGCTGCATGCTTTATCGGATATTTTACGCTGGGTAATCGCACTGCGGCTTGCTTTGTTTAATCTTGTATGCCTGTTGCCTTTTTTAACCCAAATACTATAGCGAGGAGATCTCCAACGTGGTGCTCAGGGGCACCACGCTGGCTCCAGCACCTTCCCTGGTGCCCATTGAGAGTTTTTAGAAAATGGGAGGGGCTTTGGTTGAGCAAGGCTTCCGATTGGCTATTGGCAGTTTGACTGGCTGTACAGATTATTAGGAACATTGCTTGCTGTCACACCGCAAAGATCTTCATTGCATCTTTGAAGTTAAGCTGCAACAGTCAATCTGGGGCTGGCTCCGCCTCCAGTGGCAGCCATTTTCAGGCCGCCATTTTGTGGCTGCGTCCACTGTGCTGTGTCAGAATTCCAAGGGTGCCTACAAGCTCAGACATTGGAGACCCCTGTCTTATGCTGTATGATTACTCATACAGTATGATGATATGATAACCATCCTCTTATACTTGAAGGGCTGTCATAGAAGTTGTTTTCTGTTACCCCAGTGGGTTGGACCAGAACCAGTGGGTTGAAATTAATTCAAAAGAATGTTTGGCTAAACATCCGAAAGAAGTTCCTGACAATTAGAACAGTTCCTCAGCGCTGGCAGGGGCTCATTTATTGGCAGGGGCTCATGGGAATTGTAGTCCATGAACATCTGGAGGACCACAGGTTGACTACCCCTGTGGTGGGTTCTCCATCTTTGGAAGATTTTAAGCAGAGGCTAGAGAGATCTGACTGAAATGCTGCTTCTGTGAACTTAGGCAGACTGGGAGTGGATGGGCAGGAAGGGATGTGCCAGTGTGTGTCTCTTGTGGCCCTTCCTTGCATACCCAGGGAATTGCTAATTGCCACTATGGGTTGGTAGGTGAATTCCCTCCAGGCCAGGCTGGATTCTGGAGATTTTTGTTGGAGGGATCGCTTGGGCATGAAATTGGGGTCACTGTATGTGGGCAGGTAGTTGTGAGGGGGTTGGACTAGAAGACCCTGGAGCAGCATACAACAAACCAGCTCTTCTTTATCTTCTTCATCCGACTTCCCCTTCTGCACTTCAGAGAAATTGTAACGCGGGAAGGGGCCGTCCCTACGAACGTCATCGGTACCCTCAAGACGCCTGCAGTCGCTGGATCCTATGAATGTATCCAGCCCCCCTCCCCCATCCCAGTCTCTCTTGTTTACCGCCCGCTAATTAAATTTTGCGGGTGACAGTTTGAAATCTTCCTGGGCTGTGTCATCTTTGTCATGTGATTGCTAATGCCCTGGCAGAGCTGTGTTACATAACCTCTAAGTAGTGGGGAGGAGGGAAAGGAGGGAGGGAGCGGGCCGCTGTCACGCTGAGGATGGCAGGCAGGCAGGCAGGCAGGCAGGCAGGCAGGCTCTGTCTGATGCTTAGGCCAAAGTACCTTCCAGTTGCGTGGCGAACGGGTATTTCACACTCAGCCATCGAACTCTGGCAGCCGAGAGACCTTTCCTGCAGCTTGAACCATATGCTTATTCGTGGGGTGGCCAGAGAGGGAAGGAATTCTTGAACCAGAAATAAAATCGTGGCTCGTGGGAATCGTCGTCCATGGATTGGACATCTGGAAAGCCAGTTTGGCCATCCTTGGTGTCCTTTATGGCATTATGCCCTCTGACCCCTGTCTCCTCCTCAGCTCTGCCTCCTACAGGCTCAAACCCCCCAAATTCTGGAGTTCCCCAATCCAGAGCTGTCAGCCCTAATATCGGTGACTTCACAGCAAGGAGCCCCCATACGGCTTGTGTGCTGCTCTTTGCAGTGTGTATTCCCGGCATTGTGTAAATACTCTCATCTCCCTTAGATTTCCGATACTGTATTTTGGATAAGTGGTAAACTCAAGCCAAGGAAACAAATCCCACCATTTCCTTAGCCACTCAATTCCCCTCCCCCCCCCCAGGGCACAGATTGCTTTCTAACCCCAAATACCAGGCTTCCCGCAACCAGGAGGTTCGATATTGGAGGCTACGGGCATGTCGAAGGGACTGTTTTTTCCAACCTAGTTCGACACAAGAAAACAACAGGATCAAAAGGTTAATGGACACACAACAGTTTATTGATCTGTTTCTCCTGCATCCCCTCCTTGGAAAAGTCTTCATTCTTAACCTTATAGGAGTTTATTGAGCCAGTGCGGTACAGTGTGTCATACTAGGGCATGGGTAATCTGGGTTCGAATCCTCGCTTGGTCATGACCAAGTGCCAATCGCTGTCTTTTAGAATAGTCGTCTCTAACCTTTCCCCGGTCCTCCTCCACATGCACACAGCCGGGTGACTTCGAGCCAGTCACAGTTCTCTCAGAGCTCTCTCAATCTCACCTACCTGTGTCTGTTGTGGGGAGAAGAAAGGAAAGCGGTGGTAAACTGCTCTGAGACTCCTTAGGGTAGCAAAAAGCGGGGGTACGAAAACCCAGACCTTCTACTTTTTAATCCTTGGCCACTCCCTTTCCCATTTAAATTGGCTTCTTCCGATAAAGAGCTCATGTGAAAGCTTGATTTCTTAGTCTTTTTTATTGCTTCGCCTAAAACCAGAGTGAAGAAAAAATGCCTTCTATGATTTTATTGGAATGCTATTCAATAAAATTGGCATCATTTGTGTAAAAACAAATACAAATATCGTTCTGGAGGAGCCCGTGCAAATCCGCTTTGTAAATCCATCACCTTCCTATGTACAGGACACGTGGACAGAAGCAAAACACACCCACCCATGAAGTGAGCGGAACTCAGAAATTATATTCACTTGAGAGAAAGATGGAAATGCTTTGCATTTTTCTTTCCAGCCCCTTGCCGGAGAGGACTTTTTCTTTATAAAATCCGGCCTGTAGAAATCATGCTGGGATTGCCAATTTGGGGTCCCCCCTATTATTATTATCATTCTAATGGCTTCTAAATAATTACGGCTAAATAGCTCATCCACCCCGTCATCAGCACACTGTGGCCACGGGACGGACGCTCCCTTTTCTGATGGGCATGTCTGTTTCCAAGCAATTTCGGATAATATGTATAATTAAAGCCAGTGTAGACCGATGCAGCCAGATGCGGCTGTAATTTCTCTCGTTTGACTTCAGGGGAGTTAGGCCGGGGGATAAATTCTGCCTGATGCTGGAGTGGGTGCCCTCAGCGTAAATTCTTCAAAACGACATCAACAGCAGCAGACCAAATGCACAAAAGCGATAAAACCCGAAATGGTTGCTAATTGCAGCCAAATGCAATAAATGCCGTAGATGTGCGGCCCTAGTATGTTTTTATCATGTTTTTCTGAGCTAGCTTTCAGCTTTTTCAGTGGCTTAGGTGGGAGGAAAGCAGCCTAGAGATGCAGAGGCTGTTAGTTCAATTCTGGCTTTAGCCAGTAATTTTTTTCCATCACAGAATTGGCAAAAACACTCTCCCCCGCCCCTTCACCCTTCCAAGTTCTGCATGCCAATTCTGGATGATTCAGTTCACGTCTTCTGTTTTTGAAAGGTTCCCGTTTTAAAAATGGCTGCAAATTCAGGGAGTTGTGGCGTGATCTTAAGCATGGCCGTTTTTTTAAAAAAAATGTTTTCAAAGGTGAACTGATAGGTTGCCAGCCTCCAGGTGGGACCTGGAGATCTCCCCGAATCACAGCTCAGCTCTGGACTAAAGAGAGCAGTCCTATTGTACCCCACTGAGGTCCTTGTCCTCTCAAAATGCCACTCCGAAATTACAAGGAGTTTCCCAATCTGGGATACCTGCCCCCTATCCCCCACAGGTGCCTGGGGGAGGTGCGTAGTTGGCCACCCTATAGAGCTGGGGTGGCCAAATGGTGGCTCTCCAGATGTCCGTGGACTACAATTCCCATGAGCCCCTGCTATGTTGGCAGGGGCTCGTGGGAATTGTAGTCCGTGGATATCTGGAGAGCCACCATTTGGCCACCCCTGCAATAGGGAGATCAGCTGACATCTCCGGAGAACTCCAATCTCCCTCTGCAAGCCGACAGCTCCTTTCTGATCCGGAATCGCTCACTGCGCTGGGGTCTGAGCCCGCTGCAAGCCAGGGGTGCCTTCTGGCAGTCGTACTTCACATTCCATGTTGCCGACCCAGCGTCTCTGCCGGTGCGCGGCTTGAAATGTCGACTCCCACATATAGCGGTGGGTGCGCATTAGCAGCTCGTAGTGGGCTGGGAGCCGAGTGTGGGCTTTCCTGCCCCCCCCAGCTTTCCTGGCAGCCTCCATCCGCCCGGCAATGGTGTGGCCGAGCTTAGAATAGCCATGAGTTAAATAGCATTGCCATCTTCCGTTCCCTGGCAGAGCTCCCGTGCTTCTAACCTCACAGGGTGAACGGAAGGCGGGACACTTCACAGATGCGCTGATGGACACAGATGGGAAGCAGCCTGATACGGGATCAGAACCATGGTCCATCATGGCCAGGGGCTCTCCAGGGATCTCAGGTTGAGGCCTGCCACGTCAGCTCCCGCCTGATCTTTTCAGCTGGAGCATCAAGCAGCTGGACCTGAAAACTAATAATAAGCCAATAAGTTGACCAGGGCCCCGCTGGCCACTGCAGAGGGATGAGGAATAGGGCTGCCCGATCCAGGTTTGGAAACGCCTGGAGATTGGGGAACGGAATGTGGGGAGGAAAGGGACTTCAGTGGGGTGTAATGCGATTGACACTACCTTCTGCGTTCTCCAGGAGAACTGGAACATCCATTTGCTCCAAGGGAAGAGGGAAAAAAGCATCTATGTCCCCCCAGGGGGACTGCTGTCTGCAGACTGGAGATGAGCTATAATTCCAGGGGATCCCCAGGTCCCACTGGAGGGTCTGTCATTCATGCAAGCAGACACTCAACCACTGACCCACCCCCTTCCGCTTGATGAAGGAAGCCGTCCTGTTAAACCTCTGGCTCTGGAGGCAAGTCTTTAAAGGTGGCAGCTCTATGCTCCAGTGAGTGTGGGATGAGTTGGAGGGGGATGCAGCACACCCTGGCCGGGCCCTCCGAGACATGGTGACTGTTCCCAAGTCCTTTGCCAATTCCCCCCAAGTGCCGCTTCATTTCCCGTTGTCCCCTGAAGATCTTTCCGCCGAAAGTGAAGCGTCTCCAAGGGCCGATTGAGGCCTCCCTTTTTATCAGTCGTTATCGTCGGGTAGATAAAAGGCTGCCGTATAAATAATACAAGGCTGCAAATAAATATTGCAGGGGAATTATCGCAACGATCCATTGTGCTTTGCACGTCGGCTACACAATTACCGTGTTCCTGGGGGAGGAGGCGGGGGAAGGATGGGAGAGATGGAAGTGCCGTTTCATCAGCCTTGGCTGGTAAAATAAAGAGCCTGCTTGGTTTAGGGCAGGCGTGGCCAAACCGATGTCCGTGGACTACAATTCCCATGAGCCCCTGCCAGCACTGTGCTCTGGAGCACAGTGCTGGCAGGGGCTCATGGGAATTGTAGTCCACGGACATTAGGAGAGCCACAGTTTGGCCACTCCTGGATGTTAGAGTGTACCATTAGAAAAGACAATACAGTTTGTGTCCGGTAACACCTGTGACACTAGCAAAGTTTTATTCAAGGTATGAGAGTATGTGTCCATGCATGCTTCCTCAGATACAGTGAGTATGAATATCCTCAAT
This sequence comes from Paroedura picta, assembly GCF_049243985.1. NCBI lineage: Eukaryota > Metazoa > Chordata > Lepidosauria > Squamata > Gekkonidae > Paroedura > Paroedura picta. The sequence goes on along the minus strand of NC_135381.1, from coordinate 5,294,478 downwards.
CATTGCATGTTGGGATAGAGAGGGCGGGGAGTTCATTTGCAAGGAAGGGCTGGCTAGAATGAAGATGCCTAAGAGATAATAGAGGAGATTGTGTGTGTGTGTGTGTGTGTGTGTGTGTGTATATGTGTGTGTGAGAGAGAGAGATCTCAACTGCTCTGCACTCAAAAAGCAGGACACTGGAGAATTTGAAAATCATATTTATCTATGCAAAATATAATTCTCCTCTGATGCCCCCTACAGGTCACCCTTTATATTCTACTCGAATATGCACACTGAAGGTTTTGCATATTCCAATATCTGACCCACGGAGGTCGCTCCCTCCCCAAGCTCCATCCCTTACGTCTCCAGGGATTTCCTGCCCCACAGCTGCCTGCCCTAGTCACACTGGTCCCAACCCCCAAACGACAGAGGAGATTTGAAGGGGTTTGCACCAGCCTGATGGCCACTAGCTTTCTCAGTGGGTTACTTATTTGCTCTGCCTGCTCTGCTTGTTTTAAGTTTTAATGAAACTAAGTCACCCTGATTTTACGGGGCAGGGAGGATAACCTCTAATTAAAAGGGCAAGCGTAGAAAGGTGGCTTCTTGTGTCTTTTCTACGAGGACGTGGTATTCCGGGTGACGATCGACATTCTGGGTCTAGAGATACCCTTTGTGGAAGGTGCTGGGATGTCTTCAGAGGTGGCTGCTTCTTCGGCCGAGAAGGACTCGGTTTTGCAAACAGCGGGTCGAGAGCCAGACGGGCCGATTAGTCACCCGTGGCTTCAAAGTGGCAGACTGTGGCGTTTCTGGAAGGCCGGGAGGGCCCTGTAGTGAAGTGCTGTCCCTGCTGCGGGGTTGATTTTGCTTTTTGGCCGCAGAACCTTGGCTGTAACCCTGCTGTATTCATGCCCGGGGTTTGCAGACCAGAAGCGATGGAGGGAGATGAAAAATGTATCGGTTGAAATGTAAAATAAACGAACAAACAAACACACCTCATTTGCTTTGGGAGGGCAGGAGCTTTATGCAGTATCATTCCCAGACCTTGCACATTTCCCAGTTTAGGGGGGAAATGCTCTTTGAACAAATGCCAAAGATGATCCAGCTCCGATGACAACAGGAAAAAGAAAGCGTGTTGACCAAAATAGCATATACCCTACATCAGGGGTAGTCAACCTGTGGTCCTCCAGATGTCCGTGGACTACAATTCCCATGAGCCCCTGCCAGCAAACGCTGGCAGGGGCTCATGGGAATTGTAGTCCATGGACATCTGGAGGACCACAGGTTGACTACCCCTGCCCTGCATGACATCTTTGTACAGGTACGTTTAATTGTTTCGGAACAGATGTTTTCTCCTTAATTAGAAAGCAGCTTGATTTTACAAAGGACCCCAGCAATAATTATTGCTTTCCCCGCACCAAGAGTAACTTTAAGTATCTCGTTCTCTCATCAGGTTCTCCTTGGCCACCGGTGATCTCTGCTTTGAGACTCCTTCGAGTGGGGAAAGCGGGATATAAAAAATAACCCTCCTTCCTCCTCCTCCTCCTTCTCCTCTCCCCTGTTCCATTAGGGGATTGCACATCCATCTTTCGGAGGTGGCAGGTTGATCCGCAAGGCGATGGAAGCTACAGCTAGCCGAGCAGCACAAAATATTAGAATAACTTAAGAATGTCCTTCATCACCTGCTGGTGTTGTTGGCATTTCGCCCAAGCGTGACGCCTCAATCTCTCGCTGCCAGGAGCGGAAGGGCAGGTGGGGATTGCTTTGGGGGTGCCCGGCTCTTTAATAAATGGCGTAATGCTGGCTGCCACAGTTGCTCGTACAAGGCAGTTCCTTGGAGACATTTGTGCTCAAGGTTTCGTTACTAGAGCCAGGGTAGGCCAGAGGTTGGAATATTCAGTGAATATGCCAGCTTGGCGTAGTGATTAAGGAGCGCCAACCTCTAATCTAGTGAGTTTGATTCCCTGCTCCTTCACATGCAGCCAGCTGGGTAACCTTGGGCTTGTCACAGTGGGCGTGTCCACAGCTCTGCTTCCCGACCGTATTCTGCACGATTGTGTCACTTCTGAGGTTTCTCAAAGCCTGAAGAAAGTTTCAGGGGTTTCTCAACTGTTAAAAAGCCAAGAAAGGCTGCCTTAGTTTGCAGAATCACATTTGTTCAGAGGCTGCTCATGACACAGTTTAATTGCATTGTGATTTTTTGCGTCACACCTGAAATCAAAGTGTTTTATTCAAATAAATGCCGTTGACGGCTTGAATCGGAGACACGCTTCTATCCATTCCTGTCTTCACCCAGGCCATGTGTTCCCTTCTTCCCCCGCTCTGTTTTCTCGACTGTTGGCATTTCGTCTGCCCCGAAGATGGGAGGAAATGGCAATAAATATACTCACAGTACAATAGCATGGTTGTGTGTTTCTGAGCACCAGGAGTATGTGATGCTGCATCTGTCCACAGAGCAAAGGGGGAAATTGCATCCCCCTGGACACGGACTGTGCACCCCGCACACGGCTGTCATTTCTATGTGGGTCAGAAAGATGGACAGCGATGCCCCTGTGTTTCCCTTGCCTCCAGCCCTAATGGATGGAGGGGATTAATAAATTGAGCAGAGGCATAATGCCCAACAGTAAACCACCAGCTGCTGGGCAGAGGCACCCCGGAGCTTTGCATTTGGTTCACTGCAGCGTTTTTTATTTAACCACCACCACCTTTGGGGGATTTGTGACATCCCAAGCTCAGAATGAAAGTGGTTCAAATTCCAAGGATGTTGTGACCGGTGAGAAGGGAAAAGCTTTGGGTGGGTTAAAACATCAGAGATTCTCTCAGAGCTCTCTCAGCCCCCCTCCCTCCCAGGGTGCCTGTTGTGGGGAGAGGAAGGGAAGGTGATTGGAAGCCGCTTGGAGACTCCTTCAGGTAGAGAAAAGTGGCATATAAGAACCGACTCTTCTTCCTCTGATGTGGCTTCTTGGAGCCTGATTGCCTTCCCTACACGCCCAATCAATTTACAGATAAGAATCGAGACAGCATCCCCCCTCCCTTCTCCACGCACAACCTTTCTGTTTTCTCTCCTTGCACTGTTTGCCAAAAGGATTTCTAGAACACCTTTCACCTTGCAGTTGTGGAGTCTGCCTGTAAATATTTAAAGTCACGGCTCGGTTGTCAGCCCTCGTGCGCCCGTGACGGTGGAAGACCACAATTTGTTGACCTTTTGTTAATCTTGGGGAAACACGACGCCTACCCTGTCCTTTGAGAAGGCTAAGGAAAGAATGAACAGGCACAGGTGGGGTCACGAGGTGGCTTTTGTGGGGCATCAACAAATGGAGAAATGGCACTTGGGATTCCGGAAGGGCAAAGGTGTGTGTGTGTGGGGGGGTACTTCTGTTGGCAGAATGTAAATATGCCAAGGATGGGCGAAGCAGCAGAGGTGAAGCAAAACAACTCCTCCAAGTGACAACCTTTCAGGTCCTTCAAGAGAGCCATCATGTCCCCCAGGGGTAGTCAAACTGGGGCCCTCCAGATGTCCATGAACTACAATTCCCAGAAGCCCCTGCCAGCGAATGCTGGCAGGGGCTTCTGGGAATTGTAGTTCATGGACATCTGGAGGGCCCCAGTTTGACTACCCCTGATGTCCCCTCTCAGCCTCCTCTTCTCTAGGCTGAATGTTCCCAAGTCTCGCAGCCTCTCCTCTTATGGCTTGGTCCCCAGGCCCCAGATCGTCCTCGTCGCTCTCCTCTTTACCCTCTCTGTTTTGTCCACATCCTTCCAGAAGTGAGGCCTCCAAAACCGCACACAGGATTCCAGGTGGGGTCTGACCAATGCGGTCGACAGCGGAACTATGACATCCTGTGATTTTGATGTGATGCCTCTGTTGATACGGCATTTGCCTTCTTTACCACGATATCACCCTGTCTGCTCATCTTTAGCTTACAGTCCATAAATACCTCACTATCTTGTCCACCCACAATGCTCCCCAGAAGCGTATCTCCCCTCTAGTAGGAATGCTTGTTTTTGGGACCCAGATGTGGACCTCTGCATTTCTGCTTTTTGAATTGTACCTTGTTGTCATCAGCCCACTTTTCCAGTGTGTTCAGATCTCGTTGAACTCTTATCTCTTTTTTCTGGGGTGTTAGCTGTTCCTCCCATACAGATACCTCGAATAAAACCTTGTCTCTGCGCTGCTATTTCAGGCCAAGACCGTTATTTCCTTGAATCTACCAAATATAATAACTCTCTTTGCTTAAATATCCCATTTATTGTTTTGCCTCTTTCACCAGGCAGGATTATGATTTCTCTCTGCTTTCTCCTTCCTTTGCCCTGGTAGCTGAACCGTGAAAGAAGTAGGTTTCCAGGTAGCGTTTCTCATCGTGCTAACGCTGATCTGACTGTGAGAGAGACCCGTTTGGGGGCGGGTGGGATGCAGGGCTTTCTCCGTGGTGGCCCCCAGTCTGTGGAACTGCCTCCCCCATGACGTCTGACCAGCCCCTTGTTGGTCTTTTGGGAATTTACAACAGCTTCCCAGGAGGCCTTTTAATACGTTCGTTCCCCGAATCCGTTCTATGCTGTGGATTCATCTAACCGGCTGCCTCTTGAAGTCTGTCGCTCTTTCAAGCGCTCCTGCCGTGTTTGATATTTACTTTGACTCTGCTGCTGTTTTAGATCTTTTTAAAAGGCGTCTCTTTTTTAACTTCATGCCCCTTCATCCTTTCGCATTGCGATCTGCCTTGTGCAGCCATCCTTACGGAGGAGGGGGAGGGGCTCCTCGGCTTGCAAATAATTACATGAAAGGATGCCTGTGCCGTCTTTGATGTGTATTAGTTCTTGAGCTGATTTCGATACAGGTCGGAGGACGTTTTAATACCAAATTCACACTGGAAAGGCAGTTGCGGGCGGACGTTTTGTTGTCGGGATCAAAGGGTCCTTGTGTTTACCTCGTGCTCTTGGATGCGTGTGGAGGGAGGGGATGGGAATTTTTGTGCCTCATGGCAGCCATATGTCCTCGTGGGGATTCCATGCTGGAAGGAAGTTTTTGAAGGTGGCTACAGGTTTCTTTTGGGGGGGGATGAAAACCCCCCAGTGTGAATGCATGTTGGAATCTGGCAAAAACCTTGCTAAGTTTTTTGGAGTTTTTAGAGTCTGTTTTCAACAAGGAGGACTGTGATCATCTCTCACCCTGAAAAGCCCATGGTCCTGGGGTCACCAGGAGTTGGTTGTGATGGCACGCAATTCTAAATACCAACCATGATAGAAGAAGAAGAAGAAGAAAAAGGAGAAGAAGAAGAAGGAGAAGGAGAAGAAGATGATGAAGAAGAAGATTTGGTTCTTATCTGCTACTTTTCTCTACCTGAAGGAGTCTCAAAGTGGCTCACATTTGCCTTCCCTTTCCTCTCCCCACAACAGACACCCTGCGAGGTAGGGGAGGCTGAGAGAGCTCTGATATTCCTGCTTGGTCAGAACAGCTTTATCAGTGCTGTGGCGAGCCCAAGGTCATGTGGGGGAGCACAGAATCAAACCCGTCTCGTCAGGTTATAAGTCTGCGCTCCTAACCACTACACCAGGCTGGCCAATGTATTTTACAATTCAGAGGGCAGAGGTTGGGGGCAGAAAGCGAACCCTACAACAGGGTAGCCAAACGGTGACCCTCCAGATGTCCACGGACTACAATTCCCATGAGCCCTTGGCAGCACTGGCAGGGGCTCGTGGGAATTGTGGTTCATGGACACCTGCAGCGTCACCGTTTGGCTACCCCTGCCCTACAACATGCGTGAGCAAAAATTGTATTTGTTAAAGTCTGCAGTACTGGCTGGGTTTTGGTTTTCGGTGATCTCAAAAAGGCAATTCTTCCCATCCAATCCGACATATCACTAGAAGAGAGAGAAGTCCTGTATTTCGTTAAGGGCACCGAGAAACAAATGAATTGCTTTCAAATTGAATTTAATTTCCCCTTTTGATGTGTTGCTCAGTGTGAGATCTGTGCTTGGGTTTTCTTTGTTCTTTTTTTTTTAAGATTGTGTTTTCTCCCCTTTCTATTTCCTGGCAACGTGTCAGTTCACAAGTATGTTCTCGTTTAACATTCCTTTGGTGAGCGGTTAGGTTCAGATGGTCAGCCATCCGAAAGGACGCCTCTCTGTACAAATTCACGCAGCACAGGCTGATCCTGTTCTTTGAAGGGTGACTTCTGGATGGGAGGTGGGGAAGGATATGCTCTCTTGGCTAAGGGATAAACTGAATTAATGGCGTCGAAAGGACAATCCCGCAGGCTTGAGCCAGAAGGCCTCACCAAGTCTGCCAAACTCCAGGTGGTACCTGGAGGTCTCCTGGGATTACAACTGATCCCCAGGTGACAGAGATGAGTTCACTGGGAGAAAATGGACGCGTTGGGAGTCTACGGTATTATACCCCACGGAAGTTGTTCTCCTTTCAAATTCCGCCCTCCTCGGGCTTCAGCCCCAAAATCTCCAGGTATTTCCCAGCCTGGCACTGGTAACCCTGGGCCCTCTTGGCTTCTTAGAAAAATAGGGAGTAGGTATATCGCTATGAGGCTCTTGTGGCACAGAAATGTTGTCTGAAAGCTCTGCCCATGAGGCTGGGAGTTCAATCCCAGCAGCCGGCTCAAGGTTGACTCAGCCTTCCATCCTTACGAGGTCAGTAAAATGAGTACCCAGCTTGCTGGGGGGTAAACAGTAATGACTGGGGAAGGCACTGGAAAACCACCCCGTATTGAGTCTGCCATGAAAATGCTAGAGGGCATCACCCCAAGGGTCAGACATGACCTGGTGCTCGCACAGGGGATACCTTTACCTTTATATCGCTATAGCACCATAACGCTAGTTTATAGCAATAGACTGGGGGTGGGGGACTGATAGGGATTGGGAAACGGTGAGTCTTGCTAACTCTGTGTGGGGACATTCCTGGATATTTGGGAGAGCTGTGGGGGTTGGAGTTTGGAGAGGGAACTCAACAGGGGTGTGAAGTCCACCCTCCAAAGCTGCCATTTCCCCAAGAACTTGAATTGAACGTATGGCATGTGTGTAGTGTAGTCAGGAGATCCCAGGATCCCAGGATTGTCTGGCACCCAAGCCAGGGATGTTTGGAGGCGGTTGGTCATTGCCTGCCTTCGTGTCATGACCCCTCGTGCCCCTTGGAGGTCTCCCCTCTGCCTCTGCATCATGATCCCTAGTGTTCCTGGGAGGAACTCCCACCCAAATCCTTGGAGGTCTCCCATCCAAATATTCATCAGGGTCAGCCTTGCTTGGCTTCCAAGATTTGATGGGATCAGGCTCGCCTGGGCTACCCAGGGCAGAGAGAAGAACTGACCTCCATGGTCCTGGGCTCCCTTAGAATTCTGGGAGATGTTCTGCCACCACAAGAACTCCGTACCCAACGTGGACAGCCCAGCCAAGTCTGATCCCACCAGATCTTAGAAATTAAGCAGGGTTGGCCCTGGCCTAACACTTGGAAGGGCGACCTCCAAGAAATACCAGGGTCATGGAGGCGTGGAGGCAGGCAGTGTCAAGCCACCTCTGAATGTCCCTCACCTTGAAAACCCCATAAGGGGTCAGCGTAAGTCAGCTGTGGACCTGACCTGGGGAGCCCTTGCAAGCCTGACTTCATCTGATCATGGAAGCTAAGCAGGGTCAGCCCTGGTTAGTTTTTGGAAAGGAAAACCAGGGTCGTGATGCAGGGGCAGGCAATGGCAAACTACCTCCAAGCCTCTCTTGCCTGGCAGTCAGATCTCCTGGCTACATTACGCACATGCCATGCGATAAACAAATAAATAAATGACACGACCTCCGACCCGCCGTCCGAAATATCGCCGCGAAGTCTCAGGATTATCCTCTGCCGCTTCATCTCCATGTTAATTGAGAAATCCATGATTGGATTTCCCCATCGTGTCCTATTTTTAAAAAGCTAAAATACAGCGGAGTAAAGATTTAGACCAAGGCCATGGCTGTTTTGTAACCTGCATCGAGAGAGCCTTTCACTGATTTTCCATTCGTGCGCATTTTAGTTATCGAGGACAGCGAGGCTAGGGTGGCAAACGGCTGAATCCTAAACAGAAACATGGGTTTCTCTGCTAGGAAATTTTCACTTCTCACAACACCTGCTTCTGTGGATGTTTTCCCCCCTTTACAGCTCTCTCATTTTAGCCATCTGCTGCTAACTTAACACCGTTCTGTGTTGGCAGTATTACACACTGTTTACTTTGACTTAAAAAAAAAAATCAATATGGGAGACTCTTTGAAAAAGAAAGGCCTCGAACGATATCCGATCTTTTTCAGAAATCCATTTTTCCTTGAGTGTATCAGGTGTTCCCCGACCTGGAAACTCTGAATCATAGTATCATAGAATCATAGAGTTGGATGGGACTACATGGGTCATCTAGTCCTACCCCCTGCTTAGGAGGTATTTGTGTTCTCCTGAATTCCAGCCTTGGATACCATGGTCTAGGCCAGTGGTTCTCAACCTGGGCCAGCGGCAGGGGCTCATGGGAATTGTAGTCCATGGAGATTTGGAGAGCCACAGTTTGGCTGCCCCTGCATCAAGGTGAGATGCAGCTCCGTTTTGCAAAGCTGTCGAGATGCGATCGGGAGAGTTCTGTCCCTGCCCCTTTCCATGCACACGCACTCTTTCCAGCAGCGTCCCGCAAGACAGATCACTTTGTAATTGCTGACATTCAGTGTGCTCCATTGAACATTGTTCTCCGGCGTATTCTTCGGCTCCCCATTCCTCAACTGCAGTTCATTTGTCATGGCTCGGAAGCGAAGATTGAATGGGAACAAAAAGGCAGAGCTTTTCCTGAATTGTGTTAGGGGGTGCAGCAAGATGGCAGTGCCCTTCCTATTAATGCTGCAATTAAAAGGGTCTTTTTTTTGGTGGGGGGGTTATGTGGGGGGGAAGCAAGCAGGAGAGAGAGAGAGAGAGAGAGAGAGAGAGAGAGAGATGCTTCCCCCTTCCCACAAAAAAACACTATAATCCCAAAGAACCAACCTTTCAAGGAGCTGATAGCATAGAAGTTTCTCCTTGCATACAAATGAAATTATTGTGGGTAGCCTCCTCTCTTTAACGCCTGCCTTTAAAATAACTCGGGCGTATGGTTTTAAGAGCCTCTTGTGGCGCAGAGTGGTAAGGCAGCAGTCTGAAAACTCTGCCCATGAGGCTGGGAGTTCGATCCCAGCAGCCAGCCCAAGGTCAACTCAGCCTTCCATCCTTCCGAGGTCGGTAAAATGAGTACCCAGCTTGCTGGGGGGTAAGCGGTAATGACTGGGGAAGGCACTGGCAAACCACCCCGTGTTGAGTCTGCCATGAAAACGCTAGAGGATGTCACCCCAAGGGTCAGACATGACCCGGTGCTTGCACAGGGGATACCGTTACCTTTTTATGGTTTGAAAAACATGCCAACCCCTCTCTGGCTTATTCTGTGGTTTGCCAGACAATGAAGTGGGAGCAACATCTGTAGCTTTGGCCTCCAGTGTAACTGGCTGGCCACTAAATGAATGATGGGAGAACACTGGTCTGACCTAGCAAGGCTCTCCAGAGGAACTGGTTGGCCACTGTGTGAGACAGGATGTTGGACAAGATGATCCTGCGGGGCTCTTCCATTGTTCTTTATGCACCACCCCAGGTCATAGGGAGAGTGGAGGGGAGGCCAGATAGGTTAAACTCAGGGCTTGTGTGGTAGATTTGAGGAGGAAAGTGAAGGGTAGAAAAGACCAAAGAGAGAGAGAGACAGAGACAGAGACAGAGACAGAAGGGACAGTGTCCTGAAGAAAGCCATGAGAAAAATGAGCGAGTGAAAACATCTCCCAGAGGGCCTGTCAATGTGTTCTCTGGGCAAGAAAGAGTCTAATGCACTAGGGAATGTCATCATGCATTGCATTTTACCTCTGCTTGCAGACTCTCCTGGTTTAAAATATTCCGATAGCATCCCCTGCATCCCCTGAGATCCTCCTGCCCAAGGTTGCTCTCCCAACCTCCTTTGTTTTCTGTCGTTTCTTTTTTCTCCTTCCTGGTCTCGGCAAAAGGACCCCATTATTGTTTATGAAAGCAGTGTATCTTTATCCGAACATTTCATTAAGGCTGAATGGGTCCCGGAGATTGAATTACGGTCTTATTCAGCCGGGACAAAAGCTGCCCCCCAGTAAGTCTATGAATAAATGAACAACCGTGCCGTCCCGTGCCTACTGTGGAGACGGAAGGTGGCACGAGGCCATCTCTCAATATTATTAGAAGAATGGAGGAAAACTTGGCAAGGCCATCCAAACTGAGCTGGCGCCAAGAGACGCATCTCGGGTGGCATCCGAATGTGTGCATGGGGGGCAGGAGCACTAGAGAGAGGGGAGTGTGATTTGTATATCTGATGTTCATGCTGTCCTTTGGGGTGAACAAGCCCCCCCTCCCCCGTGTCTCCCCAGGTGCCACGAACCTAGATGCAACCTCAAGGGATGCCGAAAAGAAGTAGAGGCATTTCTGGAGGAAAGTCCTAACGTTGTTTAGGGAACTCCACTATAGGCAGCTTTGCAATAGATAGGCATTGCTAAGAAATGAGCAGAGAATTGACTCTCCGTTGCCAGTGAGCTGGTATGACTATTTGTCCTTCAGACGAAACAGACAACCGAATGTAGATAATCCAGGAGAAAAGAAAGAAAGAGATATACTGTGTGGCAGGAACTGCTAATAACCTTAAACATCGAGTAACAAACTCGTCACCGTTTCTTCATATTCAAAACTTGTTCTCTTTCTGTTTCTGTTTTGCGGTATATTTATATACAATTTTAAAATCAGTTTCTCATGCTAAATTTGGCTCCTGCTGGTGTAATACAGATTCCATCTCTCCTCACATTTCATAATTGATATGTTTCTCAGGTAAATGGCTAATGTCACCATTACTGAATAGTGGGCCACTTGATTTTCCCGTTCTTCTAAGTTTGGGCAGATATCTAGTTTCCAGTTTGCAGTGTAGATAATTCTCGCCCCCCCCCCCCCCGTCACCATATAGTTAATCTCTTCCAAAATGCCTGGTAATTTATTAGGCAGTATGCTTAATATCTTCTTACCTTCTACGGGGAATTTAAATTGTAATATGTTCTGCATTTTGACATGCATTTCCTTCTTATATCTTTTTGATTTTTGACAAATCCACCACATATGGTAGAAGGTTCCATCTACATGTTGACATTTGCAGCATTTTCCTTTGTAGTTTTGGTCTACTTTCTCAATATCCTTTGGATTTATATCCCATCTAAAAAAACAATTGTACCAGTGTCTCAGTTGGCCTTGGACCTGTTGTCATTCTCTCTGGACTGTCTCAGCCCCACCTCACAAGATGCCTGTTGTGGGGAGAGGAAGGAAAGGCGATTGTAAACCCAGGTGTGCCTGGGGTTCCCCCGAAATTATAGCTCATTTCCAAACTAAAAGAGAAAATAGCTGCTTTGGAGGGTGGACTCCATTATACCCCCCTGGAGACCCTCCCCCCAAATCCCACCCACTCCTGATTTCACCCCCAAAGTCTCCCATGTTTTTCCCAACCCAGAGCTGATAAACCTACATAAGCCGCTTTTGAGACTTTTTAAGGTACCCAAAGCATGGTATAAAAAAACTCCCAACTATTCTCTGTATGTTGCTTTGCTGCTGTTTGTAATTAACTTGCTAAGAGAGGTGTTGTCTAAAAGCATAACTTTTGCTGCTGGGGGGAAAGATGGGAATATAGCACAAATGTCAAATCTCTTTGAGAGTCAGAGATTTGGTGTTTATTAAACTGGAGATCTGAACTCCAAACAAATGCCTCTCTATGAATTATTTTCCCGTTCTTGTCTCCCCCAGTCTGGAAATGTACTACCCTGCTTACAACCTCTACCGCCACAGAAAACACTCTGCTGAATCCGGTTTTTAGAGGAGCAAAGCCAGGCCTCCCAGTCTAATGCCACGGTACCAAGGCTAGAGAATCATCAGCGGAGATTTCTAGTAAGTCACCAACTTTAAATTTCCTCTCTTTGGGTTTTGTGGACTTGCTTGCTTTCTCTCCACTTCTTGCCCCTCTTCTACAGAACTGCGCATTGTTGTTGACTCCCTTGTTGGGTTTTGCTCCAGATAGGTGTATTTTCCTGCAGGACCTATTGGTTTTAGCTGCCTACAGGGAAGTGCCCCTCGGGTTGTACCTTTACTCTCTTTTACCTGGCGAACCTAAGCTAGTATCTGACATAAAGTAATACAGACCGAACTGCTCTCTACTGTAACACAAGGTTGCACTGAATGGTCCCTCGTGGTTTTTCGTGAGTAATGACCTTCCTTTGTTTTGATACAAAGGTATTCTCTGAGAGCAAATGGTCAGGGAACCTTCTCTAATGCCAGAGTTAAGTATACATTGCTATGGAAGGTTTGCGTTGTCCCCGGAGGGGATGCTGTTTCGGTGGTGTCAGGGGGACGGGGGAGGTGAGTGTTTATACACAGCTGCATCTCAAGGCTTCTGCATATGTAAAGCTTAACTCTCCTGCAGGGAATGTTCATTTGATTTGTCATTTATTTTGAATAATGGATCTCCTGCCTTTAGATAAAATGATCTTTGAAGAGGGCATCCACATGGCAAATATTTTTTTTGTTTTGCATTCGTTGCCACTGTGGACGCAGAAGCATTCAAGCTGACCAAGAAAGAACCATGCGGGAGTTTTCTGTTAGTTTCTGCTGTTTGCCCTACTTCTTTCCCCCCATCGGCATACCACTGATTGTTTTTCTTTTTTTAGGGCTTTGAAAAATAATTGCCAGTTGCTATAACACTACAGTAATACGATGCTATAGCCCTGTAGCTACAGGAATATAGCACTTATTAGCAGTTGTTAATTTGCAAAGTAAGCCCTCTGGTGGTGTGGCAGGGAAATCGCAACTACAATTTCTGTGTGTGAGTTTGTGCAGAGGAATCACACCTGAGTGCAGCTCAGATTTAGGGTTAACAGCCTCTGAGTAGGACAATCAGATCCCGTGCTGGATAAGAGCCTTGTCGGGCCCCACCCGCTGCCTAAGAACAACAGACGGGTACCAGATAAGGTTTTGGCACCCAGGGGCACCATGTTGGACCCCTTTGTTCCCGCCCAATATCCTGTTTCTCACAGAGGCCAGACAGATGCTTGCAAGAGGGCACCTTCAGAACACGGCGCCACTCCACCGAGATTTCCCACCTAGCTGCAATTTGCCGCACTCCTACATGGAACAACCCCGTTCCGCAACGGTTGAAACTAGCGGCCATCAGGACACCCAACATCAATGGGTTTTCCCAAGGCCTGGCAGGTTGGCGCGATTGAGCGTGACAAGTCCCCCTTTCTTTGTGCTTTTTATTGGGGCACCTGTTCCAAAGGAAAACAGGCACACGCTATCACAATCAGGAAGACGGACCCGCAATCTGTGCAGGCAAACATCCTTTTTTGTCTTTGGCCATTAAGCATGCGAGACGCACAGATCTATCCCCGGCTGCCAGCGCTTACCTGTTGGTTACTAGGCAACGGTGCCCATTTACCGCTGGCGGCAGCTGGCGGCGGAACGACTTGTATGGCTCCACGGAAGCTCGAATTGCTCTCCGCTCGCAGCAGATGCTGCTAAAAGGAGGTTAAAGTGCGCGTAAGCGATGCAGTCTTCACCAATGGCAACCGGCTATGCCCTTGACGTCCTGGAGCCTGGGGGTAGTCCGGGCAGGGGCACGGAGCCTTCACGCATTTCCCTCCGGAGCCAGATGGCACGGTCAGAGGGGGCATCTGGCTTCTGCTCCTGCCCTCCAGCGTTCGCACCTCTGTGCTGCGCGGCAGCTTCGGGAAGCCCCGAGAAGAGAAGCGAAAGACCTAGCGGCTACTTCCGGGGAGGCCCCGTAGAGCTGGACTGACACTTTCCCATCGTCCGGAGGGTAGCGATTGCAGAGGGGCAGCCGCGTTCTCCTGCTGCATCAGGATCAGAATCAAATTGATAGGCCCTTTACGAAGGCCAAAAAAAAAAAGCAAGAAAAGCCAGTCACTAGATAACGGCGCATACACAGGAATCCCTACTACAAAATCGGTTCACGAGAATCAGCCATCGCCCCTCACCTTAGACTTTATCTGCCTGGCAGCCAGAGCAAACAGAGTGACCCTTTGAGAAACGTATGGATCGTTAGACTATAGAAGAATCGCCTTCTCTGAATCTAGAATGCCACAGGCCATTGGGGGTAGAACCATAGAGTTGGAAGGGACATCCAGGGTCATCTAGTCCGACCCCCTGCACAATGCAGGAACTCACAACTACCTGCCCACCCACAATGACCCCAATTTCATGTCTAAATGATCCCCCCACCAGAAATCTCCAGAATCCAGCTTGGCCTGGAGGGAATTCACCTACCATCCCACAGTGGTGATCAGCAATTCCCTGGGTGTACAAGGAAGGGCCACAAGAGACAAACACTGGCACATCCCTTCCTGCCCACCCACTCACCATCTGCCTAAGTTCATAAAATCAGCATTTCTGTCAGATGGTAATCTACTATGAAATTTGGCTTTAGGTTCCACATAGAAGTTACAGCTCAATATATCATGGGTCAGATCTTGTTTCCCCTTTGCTGCAGAACATAAGCATCGCCCGTGTGGCTGACCCTGCAGCATATTCATGCGCACAGCAGTGGGAATTGCCTACTGCATCAGAATAAAACAAAACGAACAACATTTATTCACAGATGTGCTTTTCGGAGTCACTGCTTCAGATCCACAGAGATCCTGCTGAAGTCAGAAGAATAGGGGGGTGGGCAAGTAATTGAAGGGGACTGTAACTCAGTGGTGGAGCACATGTTCTGCATGGAGAATGTCCTAGGTTCGATCCCCGGCATCTCCAGACCAAGAGTACAAATAGCAGGTTTTGTGGAAAGATCTTTCTCTGCATGCGCCGATCTCTAGGCCCCCCTAGAAGTAGGTAGGTCTAGGTATACATGACATTTTCTGTTAAAGGAAGCATTATATCTCAGTGGTTAAAAGAAGCATCATCTCTCAATCTTATCTCACCTGGTTTGGAGGCAGAAGGTCCCAAGACCTGGAAGTGTTAATTGAAGAATGCTGGAATTGCAATCCCCCCTTCAAGGATCGCTGCCTTGTTGTGGCAAGGGGGCTTGCGTAGTTCAGTGAAGCTATGAGCTATACCGTGCAGGGCCACCCAAGACGGACAGGTCATAGCTGAGAGCTCTGACAAAAGGTGATCCACTGGAGAAGGAAATGGCAAACCACTCCAGTATCTTTGCCATGAAAACTCTATGGACAGTTCCAATAGGCATAACGATATGACGCTGGAAGATGAGCCCCTCAGGTCGGAAGGTGTCCAATATGCTACTGGGGAGGAGCAGACGGCTAGTACGAGTAGCGCCAGAATGAATGAAGCGGCTGGGCCAAAGCCGAAAGGACGCTCAGTTGTGGAAGTAACTGGTGGCGAAAAGACAGTCCGATGCTGTAAAGATTTTTATTCCATAGGAACCTGGAACGTCAGATCCATGAATCAAGGCAAGCTAGACGTGGTTAAACAAGAAATGAGAAGACTGAACATCGACATTTTAGGAATCAGTGAACTAAAATGGACAGGAATGGGTGAATTTAATTCAGATGACCATCAGGTATACTACTGTGGACAAGAATCTCGCAGAAGAAATGGAGTAGCCTTCATAATCAATAAGAGAGTAGGAAAAGCAGTCTTGGGATACAATCCCCAAAATGACAGAATGATCTCAGTTCGAATCCAAGGCAAACCATTCAACATCACAGTGATCCAGGTCTACGCCCCAACCACTGCTGCTGAAGAGGATGAAGTTGATCAGTTCTATGAAGCCCTACAACACCTTCTAGAAGCAACGCCCAAAAATGATGTGCTTATCATCATGGGGGATTGGAATGCTAAAGTAGGAAGCCAAAAGATAACCGGGATAACAGGCAAGTTTGGCCTTGGAATACAAAATGAAGCAGGGCACAGGCTGGTAGAATTTTGTCAAGAGAATACAATGGTCATAGCAAACACTCTTTTCCAGCAACCCAAGAGACGACTCTACACATGGACATCACCAGACGGTCAACACAGAAATCAGATTGACTATGTGCTCTGCAGCCAAAGATGGAAAAGTTCTATCCAGTCAATAAAAACAAGACCAGGAGCTGATTGTGGTTCAGATCATGAGCTTCTTGTTGCAAAATTTAGGCTTAAATTGAAGAAAGTAGGGAAAAGCACTAGGCCACTCAGGTATGAACTAAATCATATCCCCGACGAATACACAGTGGAGGTGACAAATAGATTTAAGGAATTAGATCTGATAGACAGAGTGCCTGAAGAACTATGGACGGAGGTTCACAACATTGTACAAGAGGTAGCAACTAAAACCATCCCAAAGAAAAAGAAATGCAAGAAATCAAAATGGCTGTCTGAGGAAGCTTTACAAATAGCTAAGGAGAGAAGGGAAGTGAAAGGCAAGGGAGAAAGAGAAAGATACACCCAATTGAATGCAGAATTCCAGAGAAAAGCTAGAAGAGATAAGAATGCCTTCTTAAATGAACAGTGCAAACAAATAGAAGAAAACAATAGAATGGGGAGGACCAGAGATCTTTTCAAGAAAATTGGAGATATGAAGAGAACGTTTCATGCAAAGATGGGTATGATAAGGGACCAAAATGGTAGGGACCTCACAGAAGCAGAAGAGATTAAACAAAGGTGGCAAAATTATACAGAAGAGCTATACAAGAGCGAGCTTAACATCCCTGATGACCACAATGGGGTAGTTACTGACCTGGAGCCAGACATCCTGGAATGTGAAGTCAAATGGGCCTTAGGAAGTCTGAGCAACAATAAAGCTAGTGGTAGTGACAGCATTCCAGTTGAACTATTCAAAATCTTAAAGGACGATGCAGTAAAAGTGCTACACTCAATATGCCAGCAAATTTGGAAAACTCAACAATGGCCACAGGATTGGAAAAGGTCAGTTTACATTCCAATCCCAAAGAAGGGCAATGCCAAAGAATGTTCAAACTACCGCACCATTGCACTAATTTCTCATGCTAGCAAAGTTATGCTCAAAATCCTACAAACTAGGCTCCAGCAATATGTGGACCGAGAACTTCCAGAAGTACAGGCAGGATTTCGAAGAGGCAGAGGAACTAGAGATCAAATTGCCAACATACGCTGGATCATGGAGAAAGCTAGGGAGTACCAGAAGAACGTCTACTTCTGCTTCATTGACTATGCTAAAGCCTTTGATTGTGTGGAGCACAACAAATTGTGGCAAGTTCTTAAAGAGATGGGAATACCAGAGCATCTTATTTGTCTCTTGAGAAATTTATATGCAGGTCAAGAAGCAACAGTGAGAACTGAACATGGAATCACTGACTGGTTCAAAATTGAGAAAGGAGTTCGGCAAGGCTGTATACTGTCGCCTTGCCTATTTAACTTGTATGCAGAGCACATCGTGAGAAATGCGGGATTAGAGGAGTCACAAATTGGGATCAAGATTGCAGGGAGAAATATCAACAACCTCAGATATGCAGATGATACCACTCTAATGGCAGAAAGTGAAGAGGAACTAAAGAGCCTGTTGATGCGGGTGAAGGAGGAGAGTGCAAAAGTTGGCTTGAAACTCAACATCAAGAAAACAAAGATCATGGCATCCGGCCCTCTCAATTCTTGGCAAATAGAAGGGGAAGAAATGGAGATAGTGACAGATTTTATTTTCCTGGGCTCCAAGATCACTGCAGATGGGGACTGCAGCAAAGAAATTAAAAGACGCTTGCTCCTGGGGAGGAAAGCTATGGCAAATCTAGACAGCATCCTAAAAAGCAGAGACATCACCCTGCCAACAAAAGTGCGTTTGGTCAAGGCTATGGTCTTCCCAGTTGCAATGTATGGCTGCGAAAGTTGGACCATAAGGAAGGCCGAGCGTCAAAGAATTGAGGCTTTTGAACTCTGGTGCTGGAGAAGACTCTTGCGAGTCCCTTGGACTGCAAGGCGAACAAACCGGTCAGTCCTAGAGGAGATCAGCCCTGACTGCTCTTTAGAAGGCCAGATCCTGAAGATGAAACTCAAATATTTTGGCCACCTCATGAGAAGGAAGGACTCCCTGGAGAAGAGCCTAATGCTGGGAGCGATCGAGGGCAAAAGAAGAAGGGGACGACAGAGAATGAGGTGGCTGGATGGAGTCACTGAAGCAGTAGGTGCAAACTTAAATGGACTCCGGGGAATGGTAGAGGACAGGAAGGCCTGGAGGATCATTGTCCATGGGGTCGCGATGGGTCGGACACGACTTCGCACATAACGACAACGGAATTGCAATCAGCAAATAATTTGGTGAAGTCAACTCTAAAGGGTTGTTGTTTGAAAGTTGTTCAGCTGCTAAGTTGTACCTATGTGTACCTAATGGTCACTCTGGGATTGCAGTGGCAAATCCAAGCAGGTGGCTGGGATTCCCTTTGTTTAAACTGGGCTCCTGCCCACTTCCTCCTCCTCCAGAAGAGGGCAGCTGAGATGTTGAGCTGGTTGGAGCACCTTCCCCAGGAGGAAAGGCTGATGAGGCTGGGATGTTTCAGATTAGATAGAGGTTTATAATAGTATGCATGAGGTGGAGAGAATTGACAAAGATAATTTTTTCTTCCTCTCTCAAAATACTAGAACTTGAGGACATCCTGTGATGTAGGTTCTGGATGGGCAAAAGGAAATGCCACTTTATATAGAGAGCGATGTGAAATGTGGAATTTGCTCCCATAGGATATAGTGATGGCCACAGGTAATAAAACAGCTTTAAAATAGGATTAGACAGATTCATGGAGAGTCACCAGCAATGGCCTAACATTCAAATGTCATATCTTTGCATGAAACACTGCAACCTAACCTGTGGTGTCGTGGTTAAGAGCAGCGGCTTCTAATCTGGCGATCCGGCTTTGATTCCTCGCTTCTCCACATTCAGCCAGCTGGGTGACGTTGGGCTTGTCACAGCCCTGATAGTGCAGTCCTCACCAAGAAGTCATATCGGGGCTCTCTCACAGGGTGCCTGTTGCGGGGAGAGGAAGGGAAGGCGATTCAAAGCCGCTTTGAGACTCCTTCGGGCCATGAAAAGCGGGGTATAAAACCAACTCTTCTTCTTAAAACCAAGCGCAACAAGAATTTTGCCGAGAGAGCCACATTTAAATAATCACGTGTTGCCTATTCAATCCAAATTCAATTACAGTATGAATATAGAGAGCTATTTAGATAACCGTATTTATGGAAGCCGGCTTTTAAAACCTATTCATGTTGGCCAGAGCTGCAGTGTAATCGAAAGAAGCCACTTTACACCATGCAGCAGAATTGTTATCAGCTGACAAATAGAGGAGAGGGTGTTCTTAGGGAGTTTTTTTAGAGCCAGGAAGGTATTTTTACAAAAGTTCTCCAAAATCAGCAGTAACTCAGCACTTCTACAGCATGGAGCAATTCCTTTGCTCTTTTCTAATTGTTATACCTATATGGATCTTCCTCCCCTCTCACTTTTTTAAAATCCTTATCCTTTTCTGGTCCTCCTCACCGGGCTGATAAGATTGCGTTGTTAATTTTCCCTTGCCAGGCGAGCCTGCCAGACTCAAAGTCCACACACCCTTACATCTGTGTTTATCCAAGGCTCTGCATCGCTCTGGCAAATTATTGTACAATAGCAGATGTGCGCAATGTTTACTTTAGCACACACAGTAAATATTTTGCCCATTCGAGTGGATTATTGAGACAGACCCAAAATAGAATCAACCTGCAAATGATTTTTTTTTTAAGAAAAGCTTCGAACACGGACAGATTTTCCTAAAACGGGACTGGCGCTTCCCGGTTGAACTTCAGCAAGATCGGTGAGGGTTTCTTCAGAACTTTTCTTGATGTGATTGGTACTGAGTGATAGAGGAGGGGGCGCACCCCATAATAATTAAAAGCAGCATTAGGAGAGCCAATGTTTAAGGGTGGCAGCTTGTAACCCGGTGAGCTGGGTGTGACACCCCGCTCCTCCATGTGCAGTGAGCTGGGTGACCTTGGGCTAGTCACAATCTTGATAGAACTGATCTCCGGGAACAGTTCTGCCAGAGATCTCTCAACCCCACCTACCTCGCAGGGTGCCTGTTCTGGGGAGAGGAAGGGGAGGCGATTGTAAGCCACTTCCTTCAGGTAGTGAAAAGCAGGGTATAAAAACCAACTCTTTTACTATTATTTCAGAGAGCTTTTTGTTGTTTGCGTTGGGTTGGAAGGGCAAGTTAGCTGTTGCTGTTGCAAGGTGGATTTGCGTGTATATTTTAACTATGACGTAACGTGCTTAATGGTTTTCAATTCAGTATCTTTCATCAGTGGCAGTAATGAGTCCTCCACAAAGTAATAGTAATACGTTCAAAGCGATCTCAATGTATTCTCCCGTCTTGCTTACAGCCTTGGTTCTCCATACCATGTGAGCACTTTTCGCATATGAAGTACGGTGAATTCCTTGGAGAAAGGGCCATGATCCAGTGATAGAACACTGGCTGGGCAGGAAGGTTCAGTTGCTGGCGTCTCCAGTTAAAAAGAGCCAGGCAGTAGGTGAGGGGAAAGACGTTGACCTGGAGATTACTGACTTTGATGGGTCTGATTCAGTGGAATGCAGCTGTTGCAATAGGCAGGATAATGAATGAATGAATGAATGAATGAATGAATGAATGAATGAATGAATGAATGAATGAATGAATAGATGGATGGATGGATGGATGGATGGATGGATGGATTGTCTTCATTTTAAGTTTGGCAACTGCTTCCGTTCCGGAATGGCGGCGAGTGAAGGTGCCAGTGGTTCATCCACCTGGAAGTGCTTGAAGACAGCATATTCTGCGTTCACGTTCAGTTTTATTTTTGTTCCGCTTCATGGTTTCTCGCAAGCGCGAAACTCTCCACCGCGGCCCGGGTGTTTTCACACAACGCTTCAGCTGCTTCCGAATCTCCCTGGCTAGTTGGCGTCTCACATAGAAGCGTCAAGCCAAAACCTCTGAGGCAGCAGTGAAAGCCTGTGGGGGTGGGGGATGATGTGGGGGGAGTGCGACAGTCGGCCCCTTTCCAGATTCTCGCTTTTATTCCCGTCAGCTGGTCCATGTGTGTTCCACCTGCTTTATTTAGAAAGCTGCCTCTCTTGACAGGCCTTGGAATAGAACTGGCATATTACCCGTGGCTCTTCCGCTTTGCAGGAACACTTTTTTTCTCCTCTTGAGTGACGCTATCCTGAAAGAGCCGCAAGGAATGGGTTCTTTTGAGTTCCCTGGGCTAAACAAGAACTTGTGCAGGCAACTGCCTGAAATCCTTACCAAGGTTGTGACCTTCCCTAAAAACAGACACACAAACACCACTCTCTCCTTGGAATATTAACAGGAATGTCCGTGTGTGTTTTACAGATTGCTCTGCTTTTTCTTTGGATGCTACTGAAGGACATGAGATGAGCCTTGCTTGATCAGACCAGTGGACCATCTAGTCCAGCATCCTGTCCCACACAGTGGCCAGCCAGTTCCTCTGGAGGGCCAGCAATGGGGCAGAGAGGCCAAGGTCTTCCCGTGATGTCACATCCTCGCTCTGGGGTTCAGATTGGCTGTTCCCTTCAGTCCCCCTGGCTAGTAGCCCCTTGTAGACATATCTCCCATGATTCTGTCTAACCCCCTTTTAAAGCTGTGTATGCCTGTGGCCATCACTCTATCCTTTGGGAGCAAATGACAGCCCTCTCTCCACACTGGCACATCGCTGACTTTTTATAGATATTTTAAACTCCAGTTTTTGACCTAAATCTTCGAGTTGGCTTCTGGCAATGCTATAATTGCAGTCCTGCTAAAACACCAAAACAAGGGAACATTAAAATTCCATGAAAACAGTGCAATGCATCTGAAAAACCCCACAGTATGGCTAAATGCTATGGAAGGACTGATAAAATAAAACCATGCTTATAAACAAGCAATAAAGGATGTTTCAAGGGCACCAAATAACACTTAATGTTGGGCATCTTGGCCAGGTAGTTCCTAGCGTGACTTCTTGCCCTTATGCTCTTAAGACATGGTGGCTAAAAATGGAACATTCATGTTCAAATGCAGTATATCTTTGATCTTTGCTATATCTGCTTGGAAGCATCCTTAGAGACTTAGACACTGTTTGGGAAAACCATGGGTTTTTACCTGATCTAGCTTGGCTGTGCTTACATGCCAGTGCGCTGTTAAGACGCTAATGTGCAAACATGCATGCACAAGCCGCAAGCGTTCAGGAGAACGGCAAAAGAAAACGGCCATGTGCGTATTTTGTTTCAAGCCAGCTGAGATTATTTAAAGCAACCAGATAATTGTGCCAGGAACCATTTTAGGATGGATCTGTAGCAACTGTGGGTGGGCTTGCACGCTGCCTGCAGTTGCATGGTTCTTTTCCTGTGTTTTTTTAATAATATAAAACAGCTCCTAGAACAGAAAGCCTTGCGCCGTGGGAGATGGGCTATTTCACACACACCCCTCTTCCCCTCTCCCGAAATATTTCCCCACTAAAACCCACCAGCCACTGTCTGCTTTTACTACTGTTGGGGGAAATTTATGGGCTTCGGTGTTTTGCTCCTAGCATGGGGGGAAAAGGCCCTGACCTGGATTGCCCAGGCTGGCCTGATCTTGTCAGATATTGGAAGCTAAGCAGGGTTGGTCCTGCTTAGTAGTTGGATGGGAGACCACCAAGGACACACAGGGTTAATACACAGAAGCAGACTGTGGCAAACCACTCCAAACATCTCTTGCCTTGGAAACCTCCAAGGAGTCTGCGGCACCTTGAGGAAGAAGAAACAGAGGAGGGAAAGAACTTTGGGACGAGAACGATAGAGTTTGAGGTATAGAGAGCAAAAGCTGATCCAGACCCCACCCGCCCACCCCGGCCCCAAAGATATCAAATTTGCCTCAACCAGAGCCAGAGGCTCTTCCGCCCTGGCTCTGGCTTGGCAGAACAACCCCCTGCAGGACCTTGGACAGTTCTGCAGGACCCTGGACAGAGTTCTTCCACCAGGTCTAAAAGTACAGGCTGGAGAAACAGAGAGAACGGGCAGGGAGAGGAGAGCTGTGAAACTGTATAACCCATCAAATCTTTACGCTTTACAATAAATGTTCATAAGGGGGTTATCTCACCGGTATCTTTGCCCCGTTCTGCATCGAACTGAATGTACGGGACAGAAAGTCCCCTCACAAACTTCTAGCTCAATGAACCATGGCAATGCCGACCACCCATCTAACCTATGGTGTCAGCTGCCACACACGTATCTGGTTGTTCCTGAGGTTCATTAAGCTCCCTTGCTGGTAATGCAGGATATTTTATTATCTATACTCTTAAGATCCATCTACTCAAGTAATCAACACTCCTCTTCGCCCCTTATCTGATTTGCTCCTTGCGTAACCCGGTTAAAACACATCCTGTCCCCATCTTGAAAGAGAAAACCCGATTAAAATTATTTCCAAACTCAATTACATATTTTTTTTTTGACTCGTTGTGGGCACTTTTAACAGATTGCGTGGAGCCGCATCTGCTCCTGGGCCTGTATGCTGAGTTGCAAAATAATAATTCATTCCAGGAGCAGAGTTGGCTCATAGAGGCTGTCTCCGGCATAATTTCCGCCCTCTCTTTTTTAAAACAGCCCCCATGCCTTCCTTTAAAAAACCCAACAGCTGCAAAGGAAATGAGGCTAGACCCTTATCAATATCACCTTCATATCCGTCTTATATATTTTGGTTTTGTCCACTGAGAGACCCAATAAGTCCCAGCCAAGGTACAAGCTCCATGGCCCAATAAAATAATATTGAGCCCATCAGACTTGTGGGGAGTTTATAAATCTCATGTTTTTGCTGCCTGCCTGGGATTATAACAGGTTTTCTCAACCAGGGTTTTGTGACAGCCCTGGAAGGGTTTCCCGAATGTGTGGGAGTTAATTTTGTATACCTTTTTAAAAATTTGTTATACATTTATCGAGTGATATGACCATATATGGTCATATCATGGTGTCCCAGCCATCCCTCCCCAAATGGCCAGTGATGTGCCTGGAGGGAGTGGGAAGGGGAGGGGGATTTGAAGCTTTGAGAGTCAAAGCGTCCTTTGTCTTATACCCTGTACTATTTTGGATTATTGCCTGAGTTCCGCACACGTTTCTGTACCTTTCATTTCCACATTGGTTTTTGGTCTCTTACACACACAAACAAACAAACACACAGAGTTAATGGCGGCATAATCAAATCACTTCCTCCCTCCTGGGCCCATAACCTTGCTGATTCTCAGTCTTTGATTCTTGCATAGATGACCCTGGGTGATGTGAACCCAGGGAGCCCTGATGATTTAAAAAAAGGCAGGGTGAGATCTAGCACGTCTCCTCTGCCTGCCAGCCTGCTTACCACCAACAGGTCCTATGGAGGGCTGCCAGCTGGCTGGCCTGCTGCCAGAATCTTCCTGTGCCCACCCCAAGCAACACCCAGAGCACATGCCCCAGCCAGTATACTCCAGCATTCATATTTATGGGCATATGCACTGTTAACCTGGGTCTGGTTTGGCAATTGTTACCGACTCTGACTGCTTTTTGCTCTTAAATCGATTCTGCTGCCACCACCCCTCCATTGTGGCAATAACTCCAAAGACTAAAACCCAGCTTGTGTTCATTTTCATTGTTGTTGTTGTTGTTTTTAACTCTATTATCGGAGCCCTGGGAAACTTGGATGACAGGGGTGTACTCTCTGTACAATGGAAAAGCTACTGCTGCAGACATCGATCAAGGGGTAAACAAAGGCAAGCCATCTCCCCTAAGGTCCGGTTCTGTCCATTGACCGATTAAAGACTTTTCAATGGAAGGTTGGCCCACAACTCCCTTGGATGCCACTGATAAATCCTGCAAAGAGACTTCTAATCTCATTCCGCGGCTTTTATTCCTGCAGGGGGGAGGAGGTTAGAAACAAAGTCTTCAGCAAAAAATAAATAAATAAATG
The DNA here is from genome assembly GCF_049243985.1 of Paroedura picta. NCBI lineage: Eukaryota > Metazoa > Chordata > Lepidosauria > Squamata > Gekkonidae > Paroedura > Paroedura picta. Next base: position 5,269,543 of record NC_135381.1, on the reverse strand, counting down.
AAACAGCGCCAATTTAAGAGACTGTCAGAACTGCTTGATCCCAATTTGGAAGCATTCCAGGGTAGGGAGAGGCACAAACCGAGAAATACCTCCCCAATATGTAGTGAAGATGAAATCGATCAAGTAGATGTCAATCAGGTCAGTTATAGAATTTGACATTTAAAGCGTTGAGTAGAAATGTTCCCCAGCAGAAGTCTGATTGTGTTTTATGGGCAGTGTTTTCAAAATTATAATGAAGGGGGCGCTGGGAAGAAAGATGTTTTGTTTTTATATACCCCGTGAGACATAATTATATATGATTACGATATGCAAACCTTTCTTATTTCTATAGCCCTTTCACAACTTTACTTTGTAAAATGAGGGGAAAAAATCATGCTGTCATGCTAGACTATCCTACAGTTCCATTGCAGAAACGGTGGGATTGGCTGGTAGATTCTGGAAGCCCCCACAAAACCCCACACCTACATCACCCCACTCCCCGAAAAGACCTGGGCCTTGTTTGGATCTCTGTTGACTCCACTGCTTCATTCGATGAACTCAACCACTGCCTAGCCTAATCTTTTTGTCCTCTATGTATAATTATATATGTAGAATTAGTCCATGTCAGGCTTCCTTGACCAGGGTTTCGTGAAAACCTGGGTTTTCTTGACGGATCTGGAAGGGTTTTCTGAATGGTTGACAGTCTAATAATTTTTGATACATTCCCCCCCCCCAATGGCCAATGATGGGCCCGGAGGGGGTGGGAAGGGGCGTGGCCCCAGATGGGCGTGTCCGCAGCTCTGCTTCCCAACCATATTCTGCACAATCGTGCAACGTCTGGGGGTTTCTCGAAGCCTGAAGAAGGTTTCAGGGATTTCTCAACTGTAGAAAAGCCGAGAAAGGCTGCTCTACGACATGTTACCGTCACCAACGAGATGCGAGAGGCAACAGAGACCCAAAGACGTGGCGATTATAGCATATTTAAAAGCATATTTTTGGTGCTTGCCTTCTTAAATAAATTTGCATTCATTAGAAGATCAAACTCCTCACACAATCCTCCCTGGGTAAGTGGAGGCGAAAACTGTATTGGCTGGAATTTGGGCCGTGGCTATTTTTAATTTTTTTTTCTTTCCTTTTACAAAATCTGACATTCGGAGAGGCGGAGGCGATCAAATATTAATACTTCCCAGCATTAATTTTAAAGCTGCACGAGAGTTGATTCCCCCTGGAGCAAACTTGGCTGACGAAATGTCACCAAGAAGTCTGCACGTGCTTCTTCAGGCTTCTGTTGTGACCGGGAAATAAGTCCCCCTCTCCCTCCTGGGCTCTGGCCCAATCCAAATGTGTAGGGTTGTGAACACCCATTCGGGTAACCATTCCAGAGTCATCAAGAAACCCCAGGGTTTCACGAAACCCTGGTTGGGAAAGCCTGGAATATAGTGACCAGGGGTCCAGAGAAATATCCCCTGACTCATTTTGTCCTGCTGTCGAGATCCTTCCTGGTTGGTGTCAGAGTCAGACTTCCTCTTCATGGAGATTTCTCTTTCTTTCTTGGGAAAATATGTTTAGAAGGAAGCCGATGGTCCACACCACAGCTTCACGCAGGCCCCTGGCCTCTCGGTTGGCATCCGGAATAGCCAACAGAGAAGCAAGAAATGCCTCCACAGTTTTCTGTGGTTTTCCCGAGTTGGATGTCTGTCAGGAGCGCGTTCCTTTCTGCCTTTTCTGTGTTCTCTTTTGGAGAACAGCAAGGTACCCGTTTGTTGGCTGTTTTTCCTGGCGCCGCTAAGCCATGTAACAGCTGAGCGACTATTAGCAGCCTCGTGGTTCATTAACGGCACTTTGGTTAATGTTCCAGACACGGCAGTCCTTTAAGAGAAGCAGTTGGGAGCCGTGGCAGCGGGGACGGCCCATTAGCTGGGCCCGAAATGAGCAGTCAGCAATTGGCTGACGAAACACAATATTGTCCCTCTCTGGAAGGCAGGTGGCGGATTGTGCGATTGGATGTTTCCCCCCTATGAATGTAGCTCAATAAAATATTCCTTTGCGTGGGGGAGAAGTGGCCCGTTCTGCAGGAAGCGTGGCGTTCTTCCCCGAAAATTCCCATGGATGAGAATTTTTGGAAATGTTGCAAAACATGCCGTTACGG